>NW_024962263.1:41048822-41209532 GCF_019238085.1 Lagopus leucura
AAGAAAAAGAAAAAGAAAAAGAAAAAGAAAAAGAAAAAGAAAAAGAAAAAGAAAAAGAAAAAGAAAAAGAAAAAGAAAAAGAAAAAGAAAAAGAAAAAGAAAAAGAAAAAGAAA
The DNA here is from genome assembly GCF_019238085.1 of Lagopus leucura. NCBI lineage: Eukaryota > Metazoa > Chordata > Aves > Galliformes > Phasianidae > Lagopus > Lagopus leucura. Next base: position 41,048,937 of record NW_024962263.1, read on the forward strand.
AAGAAAAAGAGAAAAAAAAAAGAGGATTCAGACTCTGGTGTCTGCTCAGACACATTCAGAGTGTCTTGAGCTAACTGGAGACAGAAACAGCAGGCTGCAGACATCTTTGGGAAAGGTCAGGAAGTATGTTATTTATACAAAAGGCAGTGCTGAAGGGAAGAACAGTGGCAGGATGAGAGAAATGGATGGTATCCTGCTGCTAATGACTGAGCAAAGGGGATAAACATAATAGCATGCTGAATGGATTTGAAGTGTATGTCTGTATGTCTGCCTAGCAGATGCCCCAAAATATAGGGAACGGACATTTTTGAGGATGTAGAGAAAGAGGTATGATTCAAAGTAAGGCAGTAGGAAGAGGATTTGACTGTGTTCCAAGCAGTAATTGGATGTCCCATCAGGCTCAGTCACACATTATCCAGAAGAGGAATTATGAGCTACTTACTCAAGGATGAAGAGAGAAAGAGTAGTAATGATCCAGAAGATGATCCCATTGCCTGAAAACAGAGGCACCATGCTCAACAAGTACATATGTGCAGTCAAAAACCCTTTGTGTGAGCTTCACCAGACTAATACAAAGTATAGCTATGTACATATAGATAGATAGATAAAGATATAATGACAATATTTTACTTTCACTGCACCTTTTGCAGTGAGAGGCAGAATCTGTATCACTAAAGCCAGGCATCAGACCAACTATAGCTTTGATCAAAGATGAACAACATCAACAGGCCTGTGAGGCACCGTGGACATAGTCTGACAGATTCTGCTTTAAGCCAGTTTTACTTAACTCTATACCCTTGGCAGCAGTTTGCCTGGGTGTCTAACAGAAGCATACCTCTTGAAAAATGAAGCCAATTAATACATATTGTTCTCCAGTCTATTAGCAGTCTTACAGGAGAACATGAATTAGAAATCCTGTGGAGAAAGTCTTGAAGGTCCTAGACTATTTTACAAGTACTTTTTCTCAAAGTTTAAATCTTCAATTAATGACTTTCAGTGAAAAAAAACATGAATATCTGTATTACTTCAGAATACGTTTTTTGTTTTTAAAGTTGGGATCTGCCAAGGAACACTAAGGAAATATCAGAATTCATTGAACAAATTTAACTTTGTAGAGGAAACAGAAGCAGAGTAAGATTGGTCAAGATAATAGCAGTACTGACTTCATTTCTGCAGCTGGTGTTTTGGACTGCAAAATCTCTCCCAGCTTTCCTGAATCATATCATTAGAGACAAAGTGATCTGTTTATACTTATGTGATCCAGCTAGGAAACGGTGAAAAAAACTCAAGCTAAACTAAAGAAAGAAAAATATGAAATTTTCAAACTGTGTTTAATGTAGCTGTGGCCTACAATATTTTTGCATGACTAACAAACCAGTACTTTGATCCATTCGGTAAGACTAGTTATACTGTAGGACTTATTGATGCATCTTTGTGCTGGAAGAACATATAGATTTGGAAAGCCTTTTCTTATGTGATGCCACATCAGAGAAAGTATGGTACTTTATCAGCAGCAGCAGCCCTCCCTAGCTTCCCACATAGCAGCTTGCCAGGCTGTTGTCTCCACACCACTATAGAGCTGCCTCTAACTACCATCCCTAAATGTGTTTAAAAACTGTTTGGATGTGGGGCTCAGGGACATGTTTTAGCAGAGGGTTGTTAGAGTTAGAATTATGGTTATGGTTAAACTGCAGTTGGACATGATGATCTTGAAGGTCTTTTCCAACTTGAGCAATTCTATGATTCTATGATTCTACCTGCCCTAGGGCCAGGATCCTTGGCTCAGCTCTACTTCAGAATCCTAAACCAAAAGAGCTCTTGGCAGCAGAGGTGGCTCATCCGTGTGCAGGGCAGGGGCAGGTGTGCACACAGACCTCAGAATGAAGCCATTGGAGACTTTCTAAAATAAAAATAGAATGAAGTTGTCTAGAAACCTAGTAAGAATTGCATGCCAGCATCCTGTAAAAAGCCAAATCTTTCGGCATTTAAATCCTATGTACAGAGTTGTGGTTTAACTGGGAAAGCAGCTAAGCACCAAAAAACCTTTCACTCACTTCCCTACTCCCAGTGGGATGGGGGAAAAGAATTTTAAAAAAGGGGTGAAGAACTCATAGGTTGAGATAGAAACTATTTACTAACACAGAAAAAGGAAGAGAGAAAAAACAGCAATGATAATTTTATATATATATATGCACACAAAACAAGTGATGCACAACACAATTGCTCACCACTTGCCAACCAGTGCTCAAGCAGTCCCCAGGCAGCAGCTAAGCCCTAGCCAACTTCTTTCCATTGTATAGTTTTTTTCACACGATGCCAGCTGTCCTTGTTCTGTCTCCTTCCAGTTCACGGTGGCACAGACCCCAGTCCCCCCATCACCACCACCCTCCCTCGCTGGCAAGATGCTATGAGAAGCTGTGAAACTGAAATGTCCTTGGCTCCATACTGCACTGATCAGAAATAACTAAAACACAAGTGTGTTATCAACATTGTTTTTCTTCTAAAGCCAAAACATAATACCAGACGCTTTGAAGAAAATCACTTGTGTCCCAGCTGAAATCTGGAGATTGCAGGAACCACTATGCTACAGATATTAGAAGTTAGAGTACATTTTCAAGGTTCAGAATGTGTGTGATATAACCCTACATTACAGCACAGTTTATATAGGAAGTACCAACATTGATAAGCTAACATTGTAGTGAAAAAGCTAACAATGTCCTGCCAATCATACACTTTCAAGGCACTTCTCTAAAACACCATTCCACAGTAGAAAAATACTTTAAAGGAAATAAACTACTCTCACCAGAAGAAGATGTGCCATCCCAAAAGATAACTGATGACTGATTAAAAGATCCTATTAAGCAGGACTGCACATGCAAACCACCTCTCTCTCCTAGATTTTATACCCATAGATCTGAAAAAATAATAGGAAAAGGAAACAAGCTACAGCTGACTATATAAATTCATTGTTAGGAATTCAAACAATCAAGTTATATGTCTACTTTTATAGCTATCCTATCTTTATAGATATGAACTGTTTTTTATTCAGCTAAACTTTCCCACATGTGAAATGCTTTTTACCAACTACTATACAATAATGATGTTTGCTTTGAAATAGCCTGAGCAAACTCCATATTGGGGCTTTTCTATGCAGACATGTTATCTTTAATAGCGCCAAGCTTTTGTAGCAAATAATGACGAGGTTGGTCTACTTAAAATACAAGTTATCAATGAAAACTTTACATTTAAACCAGTTGAAACCTATGTAGTTGAACAATTATTTTATTTATATAGTTTATTTTATATTGAGGAATTTAAGATGGGAGAGGTGGAAGAGATCCTACCTACAGACTACAAAATTACTCCATGTTGCTCTAATTTTGTTTATTTTCATGCGCTACTCATAATCTCCAGTTCCAACACAACCTGGAACAAGACCTCACCTCCTCTGCTACAGAGGACTTATTCCTATGCCTCCTCCATGGTGTTCTTCCCATCTTTACAGCATAGAGAGACTGTGCTGCTACAAGTGTCTTGGTATAGAGAACAGCTCCACAACGTAATCTAGATTTCTAGAGAATGCTCTTCTACTGAGCAAAAGGCTGGCAAACTTCAGAGCATGTTGGAAACCCATCTTGTTTTCTTCATACAGTCACCAATGTTGGAAAGACCTCCAAGATCATCTACAGTCCAACTGTCCACCTACCATCCTCAGGTCTTCTGCACAGTCTTCCAGCCACTCTGCCCTTAGTCTGTAGCATTGCCTGGGGTTGTTGTGGTTAAAGTGCAGGACTCAGCTCTTGACCATGTTGAACCTAATCCTATTGGCCTCAGCCCAGCTATCCATCCTGTCCAGATCTTTCTGAAGTGCCTTTCTACCCCCAGGCAGGTCAACACTTCCTCCCAGCTTGGTATCATCTGCAGACTTACTGAGGGTGCACTCAATCCCCTTGTCCAGGTCATCAGTAAAGATATTAAAAAATGCAAGCCCAATTCTTGTTCCATTTTTCTTCAAAGCAATGGTTCTGAGCACATTGTTAACCTGATGTTCCTGCTTATAATTCTCAGCTGAAGATGATCTTGGATGAATGCAAAAGTTTGCATGTTATATTGGCTTCCTCCTTGTCAGTTTTCTCCATTGTTCCAATGGAAAAAACATTCCTCCAAACTGCAGCTCGCATAAAGGTCTTTGAAGGGATTTGGGACGGTGTTGCATGCTACTAACAATTATGAGTACTGTAAATTAGCAGTAATGACCCCACATTACAACAGGAATTGATCCATTACTGAATTACAACAAAGACTTCCTAGAAAGCTTGTAACTGACAGTAATACATTGCTAACCACTAAAAATACTTCTACTACAGGCCCAGATGATTTCTAACACAGCCAATTGCAGCACTAAAGTAACTTTGGACACAAAATGCCAATGTTCACAGTGTGAATGTATCCAAAGGTTCCTAGTGATAGTCAGGTCACTAAAACCACTTGCCTAGGAGAAACGTTTTCCCCTCAAGCAAGCTGGGCATTCTCAGTCAGACTTCAAAGAGTTTTTGCATTCAATTAGCAGTACTGCAATAGCTACATGGATAGCTTTCTGTGTCATAGAATATTTTGCAGTTGTCCATTGCAGATGGTACAAACTCCTCGAGGCTGTTCTCCGTGTGGTGGGGAATCTCCACAGAAGAGGGCAGCCAATGACCTGATTCCAATCTTGCACTGCAGACAGTGCAGAAGTCTAAATTAATCTTCTTCTGTAGAGCAAGCTTCAGAAAACTTCCATGTATCTGTTGTGCATAGTTCCTGGTAGAATTAAAGAGTACAGCATCCTTGCTTAACATACTTTGTGTGTTTCCACTTCTGTTTCCTGAAGCACATACTTATCTCCCTTGGATGCTATGGGGACAACTCTTGGAACAGCTCCTAAAGCTGGTGCATCACTGCTAATATTGCTTATTTTCTTTTCATAGGTATGGAGACAGCCACAGAGGATCCAAAGTTCTGTGTCTGTCTCCAGCACTGTCACTTTTGCATGTGTAGTTTGTGTTGCCAAAAATGATGGCAAGAGGCCAATCCCACTCCAGTACCAGCCAATAAACAGATAATTTCATATTCACATCCAGCCTCAACTAGCCAGAAGCTTTTGTCAGTCCTCCAAATTCTGTTAGAAATGCCTTCTTTCTTTCTTTTTTTTTTTTTTTTTTTTTTTTTTTTTTTAGTACAAGAAAAAAACCTTTATATTCAGTTTCCTCTGATTTTACAGGAAAGCTGCTACTTTAAAGTGTAGAAATTAAATCTGCTCCCTTACACCCAGCTCATTTCATGAAAGTCCACCTCATTAGGAGTGTTTTGCAGAGGCTAATTTTCAAGAACTGAGTTCTGCTGGGCATTAGCTGAGAACTCTGGCAAACCAAGGGCAAAAGGGGAGAAATCATTAGCCTTTCATGGGCTAGAAAGCGTACTTACAGTCTTGAGAACTTTTAGAATAAAAGATACTTCCAGAAACAACAACAACATAAGCCTACAGAGATTTTACTGAAATTCAAATGCAGCAATCACATGTGATGCTTCAATCTTTAACAGGAGGAGGAGAGTGTTCCTTAAAAGGAAGACAGCACTACTATACAACTGCACAGCCTCAAACTGTAGCTCAAGTCATGCTGGGAGTCGGCATTAATCCAGAAATACCCCTTGCTCTCCCAGGAAAAAGGTTTTTGCAGCAGCTACTATGGTTATATATCAGAGGCTATAATAGCACAGCCTTAAGGGGATACACACAGTCCTGCAATTCCTTTATTCACCATTGTACAACAAGGTTCACATCTACAAAGGGGTTCAGAAAAAAACATGTTCAGCCATGATGAGGCTGTCCTGCCTCCTCCTCTGAAAAGCAGCATGAGCTATTTACAACACCCATCCATACAGCTATACTAAGGCTTAGTCTTTTGAATAATGTTCCAGACGTGAATCCTCATCAGCTTACACCCACTGCTCTTTCCCTCATGTTACTCCACACCCCTTACTCTCTAGCCTTTTAACTAACAAGCAGGTTGGTTAGAAATTTATTACAGGGTAGCAATTTATCACCTGGCTTCCACCCTCAATTCATTAGCATATACCTAACGAAGCAAAGGAGTCCCTTCGAAAGCTCTGTCCTTTGGATAAGAGGCTTCCTGAGACAAATAAATTTAAAAGGGACAGCTGGAGCCACAGCTGGAGCTGTTGAATGAAAAAAAAAACCTATTGATTCATGCATTTTAGGAAAAATCACAATCCCAGGAAGTGTTTTATGCATGTACATCATTGTTTTCTGATAAACACTTATTTTATTTAAACTTTTTTGTTGTTGTTTTTGTTTTTTTTGCATAAGCTGAACTCAGTTGCCATTTTCAGATGGCTCCAAAATCAACAGATATTTTGATCTTCAGTTTAGATCAGCTCTCTTTGCGTGCAGCCTTTATGCCACCTTCTTTCCTTGTAAGATAAGAAATCTGTAGCTGTTGCTAGTATGGAAAACATACTGGGACTACAGCTCAACATTTTTAAGCAGTGTTTTATCTGTCTGAAAAACAAAATTCATCAAGCCTAGAACATTTTAGTGCTGATTCATAGGTCATACACAATGTGTGCATGCCTGGATGCACACTGCTGCCACAAAAGGCTCAAGACAAACACTAGAAAAGTTTGCTAAGTGATATTGCAGTTTCTAAGCAATGTTAGCAGAGTTTTGACTCTGGCAGCAGGCACACTCCTCATTCCCATGTTGTCTTTCTCCTTTCTCTGTCCCTCTGCCTTGAGCACAGCTGTCAGATATGCAAGGGCTGCTGGGCAGCATGTTCCCTATTGCAAACTGAAGCAGCTGCTGAACATGAGAAGTAGTTTCCCCATTCTTCCCCTGGATATTTTGTGGTCCTCTACCCAAGTGCCCTTGCCCCACAGATTATTCTAGCTGAAACCTGTGTCCCTCCACATTTGTCTTGGCTTCCTTCCCTTCCTACAGACTTGAAAATAAAACCTGACCATACAACACTCCCATATCCTGGGCTGCATCTACTCTGCACTGGTGAGAATTCACCTGGAGTCCCACGTCCAGATGTGGCATCCTCAGTACAGGAGAGGCATGGACTGGTTGGAGCGTGTTTAAAAGATGGACACAAAAATGATCCGAGGGATGAAACATCGCCTTACAAGGACAGGCAGAGGCAGCTGGGGCTGCTCAGTTTGGATAGCAGCCTTTCAGTATCTAAAGGAGGGCTGTAACATAGAAGGAAGCAGAATCTGCTGTGATAGAATAGGGGGAAATTGTTTCAAACTAAAAGAGGGGAAATTTAGATTAGATATAAGGAAGAGGTTTTTTACAATAAGTGTTGTGAGGTACTGGAACAAATCTAGAGGTTCTGGATGCCCCGTCCTTGGAGTCAATCTAGGTCAGGCTGGACAAGGCTCTGAGCAAACTGATGGAGCTGTAGATATCCCTTTTTGTTGCAGAGGAGTTGGACTAGATGACCCTCCAAATCAAACATTTCTATGATTCTATGATCCCATGAATACATGTAACCTGGCTTCTTGGTTATAGTAGCAACAAAACCAACTAATTATTAGTAGCTCTCATTTTCCGAAAGGAGGAAATAAAAAAGCCAAGTCCAGATAAGAAATGATTATCCACAGAAGATTTTTGGGTCTATCTTGTCGTCTGAGGTGCTCTGTTAAAGCTATAGAAATTGTGAAGTCTTTGAAGAAGATTCAGTGTACAACTGCCCAGAGAAGCTGCGGTGCCCCATCTCTGCAGGCACTCAAGGACAGGTTGGATGGGGCCCTGGGCAGGGGGCAGCCCTGCCCATGGCACAGGGTGGGACTGAGTGGGCTCTAAGGTCTTCTCCAACACAATCCGTTCTATGGTTCTGTGATACTCCTAAAACCTCACTTTCTTCAGAAAGCTGACAGGACAGATTGAGCAAGCTGCAGTTCCCATCTACCCTAGAAAGTCAGCAGAAGCTTTGAGTGAGCATAGGGCAGAGACCAGCTGAGGTGCCGCCAGAGGCAAAAGGCTTTCTTCCTTGGGCACAGCTGCAGGCCTGCTGCTGCAGCCGGACGCTTTGATGCTCTGCTGTACCTCACTTGGCCCCCTTCCTCTGAGGCATTTCTGTGCTAATTTTAACAAAATGAAGGGGAGGTAGCTGTCTAAATACTGCTTGCTCTTAGTCATCTGACAAGCCTTAACTCCCCCAGGCAGCCTTGTTCAAGGACGAGCATGATATAGCATTCAGGGCAGTAGGTAAGGTGGGATGCTGTCAGCTCATCTTTTTTAAAAGCTCTGCAAAAATATTCAGAGTATTCAGCCACCCACGCTGGCTCAAATCATGAGTTTCTCCCACACTATGTAGCCTTCAGATGTGTTTAAATAGAAGAACTCCTTTTACCTGAAGATACTGTTGTTTCTCGTTCCTCAGATGAAAAGCACTCATGTCTGAGCTCTGCTCTGCACAGCAGGAAGAAACATGTCAGGGAAGCATCTGGCAATGTTGAGAAGAACAAGCTAAAAAGGTCTTAGGTCTGAATCCACCCTCCCTTCAGCTCTACATCTATGGCATTCAGATATGCGCAGTGGTGTTTATGGCACTGTAAGTCCCAGTGGCATTAATATCCAGAAATATTAAGATTTCCCATGTCTAACTATTAAATACCATCTGACATTTCTGAAATTCAAAGATAATTAAAATACTGTTTTCAGATTTGTGCTTTTTCTTGGGCAGGCTAGTGAAAGTAGTTTTCTTACTTCTATATTTCATATAACCCATTTCCTGACAGTTTCATATTTGAAATCCTATATTGCAGCCTTTGTCTTAAGATACTACTTACAAATTTAAAATATTAAATCTGGTAAAATTTAGGAATTGAAAATAGAATGGGTCTAATATTGGCTTTTACTGGAGCTATTAACCCCACAGAATGGGGCTGCTTGTCTGGGCTTTGACTAAATCTGTCCCTATGAAATCTAAGTTCTGAAACACATTTGACCTTCCATCCTAAATATCACAATCTCTTGTAAAAGGCAGAACCAAAGCAGAAATTCATACTAAATAACAATATAAATAATAATAATGCAAATATTTCATGTTAATTAATATGTATATGACATTCATCGATACCTGATTCTTTTGGAAAGCTGTTCTCCAGTGCTTAACACATCCCCAGGAATACCCACAGAAGGCAGGCAGGGGAGGCTGCTCCACCAGTGCCAGCATCTGTAACACTGCATATTAGAAGTTCAGATGAAAAGAAATTTTCTGAGTAATTCGAGTGTAGTGCAAATGAAGTTAGCAGTTTAGATACATTTACAAAAACAAGACTGGTGATTACAAAGCCGGAATGAGTTTGCACTGTGTTTACATCTGTTTCCTGGAAGGCAGAATGTAATCAGAAGAACAAAAAACAAACAACAAAAAAATAGCTTTTAAGATTTTCTTTTTTATTTGGGGGGTTTTGTTGTTGGTGGTTGTTTTATTGTTGCAGGAGAATTTGGAAGTTTTCTATACTTCTTTGTGGTGGGATGAGACAGCTGGTGGTACCCCATACTGGAACAACAGCTGGGAATGGTCATGTAATGTTTCTGGAGAGATGATTCTGGCTTCAACACAAGCCAGCAATCTGTGTCTATCAGCTATCAGTGACCTTCCTTCTAATTAGTTTCAGATATGGTGCCTAAATACAAAGTGAAACATCAGCAGACCCATGCTCCAAAGTGAAGCTGCCTCAGACTACAGGTAGAACTAAATTGGTTTCATTGCTTCAGTCCACCGGCCTTTGAAAAGAGAGAAATTCCCAGTCATGCTTTTTTTTCGGAACACTTATATAACAGCTGTACCTTTAGTTTGGTGTGTGTTTAAAATCTTGCAGTAAAAGCCCTTACACCCACAACTAAATCCTACTTTACTCAGGATCATTCTCACCAAAGTACAATTAGCAGCAGTTATAAGAAAAGTATTCATCTAGCCCTAGGCATTTGTGGTTTCCATGTACGCCCAGGGGATTTAATTCAGTTCTTCTGTCTGTCTTTGAACCCACATAAAACTTTAGCACCCACAGCATCCTTTGGCAAGGAGGTCAGCTGTCTGGAATGATGCTCTGTTTGGAGCCCAGCATTAGCCTCATCTGATGCCTCCCACCTTGTACTGGAAGAGAGCGGAAAAATCAATTTCTACTCATTCTCTTTATGCTTCTAGATTTTGTAAATCGATCATCTCTTCCTCCATTATTTATTTTCCAGATTAAAGACTTGAACTTAGCCATTCTTCATTATTTTTATAGGACAAGAAGGAATGGTCTTAAGTTGCACCAGGGGAGGTTCACATTGGATATCAGGGAAAATTTCTTCTCAGGAAGTGGTGAGACATTGGAACAGGCTGTCCAGGGAGGTGGTGAAGTCATCATTCCCAGGATGTTCAAGAACTGTGTGGATGTGGCACTGAGGGACATGGTTAGTGGGCATGGTGTGATGGGCTGATGGTTGGACTAGATAGTTTTAGTGGTCTTTTCCAATCTTAATAAATCAGATTCTATGATTCTTATAGAGCCATTCTGTACTTGTACTTGTTCTTGCCTTTCTCTGAACTTTTTCCAGCTGCCCTGCGTATTTCTTGTGATGAGGGGATAAGGACCTTGTAATATCAGTAGAACAGAATAGCTCATACCTTACATCTGAAATTCATTGCAGTACCACGTACTCAGGCTCAAAACACCTGTCAGCACAGTGACAGGCAGGTTGTAGGCTGAAGTTCAAGAGCCTGAGCAGCAGGATTACAGTGATTGGAGCCTCCAAAATAAAGATTACAGCAGCAAACATAGATGAGATCTTTATATCTAATCCTCTTCTGGAACTGGCACACATGAGAGGTGGCAGTAGGGTGCAGACTTTCATCAGCTAAAGACAGGCAAGGCTCATGCTGTCTTTGTCACGTGCTGGAGTATCAAGGGCCTGGAGAAGGAGCCAAGTTTCCCAGTTCTTCCATTAAAAGGCAACTCACAGCTGCCAGTGAAAGAAAATGAAAAAGGAAGAGCTCATTCCTTAGGATCCCTGCCTAAAGTTATTCACGCAGAGAGATTAATTTTAATCAGTAGCTTTCAACATGTAACACTGAGAGCAATCATGCCTTTCAAATAATCAACATGCAGAGCTTATGGGAAGGCCATGCAGACAACGTATCTCTTTGATTTAATGGCAGATGTGAATATACTAAGTTTGGAGGGCTTGAACAAGTATGCTGGAGTCTCTATAGATGCGACTTAGGGTTGGTCTGTATCTGCTTGCCTAAAGAGCAGTAGCTGAAGATGTGGGAGAGTAGGCTGTCACTCAGTAAAACAGTGGGTATCTTTAACCCAGACAACCTCAGAAGTTCTATTTAAAGCTGTGTGGGTTGTAGCAGCCCAAAATCTTTAATAGCCTTGAGAAAAGCACTCTGGGGGGCTTTGCTTTGTGCTTTTCATTGCACTTTACTGATGTGCTTACTTTGTGTATATTTTTTTCAACAGTGAACAGATGGCCCCTTGCTGCTCACCACAAATGTGTTGTTATTACTTCAACCAAAATCTCCTTTAGAAGAAAGCAAGGCAATGTTTGTTTTACTTCCAGATAGATAACCTTGAAAAAGGCAAAAACACAATAATACAGTTAAAACAAAAACAGAGCAAAAGAAAAAAAGAGGAAGAAGAAGGAAAGTAGAAAAAAAAGTAGAAAAATAAAGAAGTAAAATAGAGAAGAAAAAAAAAAGGAAAGGGAAGGGGAAAGAACAAGGAGAACAAAGAAAGAGAAAAAAAGAAAACAGCAAAAAAAACATTGATCCAACAGGTTCAAAGTTGCTGAATATACACCTTCAGATATCTGCTTGAAAAACATACTAAAAATTACAAAACTGTAATCACTTGTTCTTCATTTACTGCAGTGTCAAACTGGTCAGCTTGAATCACTCAGATTCCCAATAGCTGGGTAATTATTTCTTAATAGATGCTAACACCCTGTCTGCCCTTAGTATAATGGTCAAATCTGTAAAACAAGACTGATCGCCCACCCGCTCCCCTAAATCCAAGGGATTCTGGATTGCATCAGCTGAGAGTCCATTTCCTTTGGGTTATTGCTGTTCCTAAGACTTAAGGGTAATAGAAATCTATTCAAACAACAGCAGCCTCAATTAAAAGTGTGTGATATACACTATTCAGACTCCAAGGTTAGAAAAACACATTTTGAAAGCACAGCTCTATTGTTATTATTTACTATTATAGAGCATTAGCCAAGGCAAATATTTTTGTCCTCGAAAAAATCTGAAATTCCCAGTAGGGTGGCACACAGCTGACATTCCTAGTTGTTTGCTGTCTTTTTTGGAGCTCCATGTGATTCACAGCTAAAGGGCTGAGGCACCAGCTACTGAAGTACTGCAGTCACCTCAGAGAAATACACATCCTAGAGCATTTCAAAATGCAAAGGCTAGCAGAAGAAGTGGGAGGAGGTAATTTATTTCAGATTAGTAACATCACACCAATATCAATGTGACTTGTTAAACTCATTCTGTATTAGTCTTTGCATAATATTGGTAACAAGGCCATATTAAATATGGCAAGGCAACCTTGCCATTGTTTTATGTAAAAGAACCAAAAAAATAGGACTTGCATTAGCACCTGTAGTGTCACATTTCTGCTGTTAAACCTACTTTTCATTGCTCCAAAGCCAAGAAGGCTTTATTTCTGATCTTTCAGGAAAACCACTGAGATAGTGGCTGTACAAGGAAGGGAAATGAGGACTGAACCCATAAAGCTTTCACTGTTTTCATCACACACACATGTTCCTTCTTCTTCAGCCAGAGTCTGGTGGGCTGCCAGGAGCCATGAAATCTGTAAGCCTGGGTGCACGATGAAACAACTGAGAAAGGAAGCCATAGTGATTATTGCTTGAGTTAAGAAACATATAACCACGGGCTTTCCAGCAGGTCCTTTGCCTTCTCTATTGCTGGCTAAGCACTCCACTGCATAGCCCTGATCTTTTCAAACCTGAGCCCTCAGTGCTTGAATCTGTTTCCACATCTGTGTCTTGGAGGCAATCATAAAGTGAACACAAAACCAGAGATTCAACAAGTGCATGAAGCCCAGTAATGGGATTTTCCCCAGTAATGTGATTTGGCTCTTTCATGAGCAGATTTTATGCCTCCATCCCACCCAACAAAAGACATGAGTAACAGCCTGTTATGAAAGTCTTGATTTCTAGTAACCCATATAAATATAATGTAGCTATAGAATTGATTCTGAGGTCTTACAGTAGACTATGTAAAAATAGGTATCTGAAATCTTGAGACTGCTGAACAAAGAAACAATTGCATGCTACAAACTTTTTAGCTGTAATTATACTTGTGGAACTAGGAAAGCAATAATCAGCTGCTCAAATTAGGCTGTATGCCTTTTCTGCATTAAGAAAAATATATAATAAACCATAAGACCACAGCTTAATGACTATTAATTACAAACAAATGTGGCACATTTTGCTATGCAACTTACATGAAAGAAAGAGTCAAAGATATTTTTCTCTTTTCTCATTTACAGAAACTGAGTATTTAATGAATCAACTCATAATCAGGAGAGCCCCAAATATCTCATCCAAGGAATGGAACATCCTCCTCTTTTAAAAGCATTGGTGAAGCATTAAGGTGTCTTCTGTTTCTATTAAAGTGTATGGGAAATGTGTATCTGACTTCAACTGAATCAGAAGTTGTTCCTTACTGTATAACTCACAGAAACTCACAGATATTTGAAGAACGCTAAGTAATATTGGGGAAAGAGAGCGAGCACTAAGAAAACAGAGAATTAATAGGCTATTTTTAGTTCTTTGTGTATTACATGTCCATTAATAAGAAAAGTAAAACGTTGGTTAATGGAGCCAGAGCAAAGAATACAAATGATATTTTAATCTTTTCTTAGCTCAGATGATAAAAGTTAATTACCCCCATATTTACACTTTGTTTCTGTATGTGAACACAGAAGGGCACAGTACAAAATTCATTCTCTGTCTTCCCCTACAAAACTGTTCAAGATGGATGGAAATATGTAATATTCTCTGTGTCACAGTGACAGAGCAACCTTCTCCTTTCTCAGTAATAGGCTTTACAACACAGCTAATTAATGTCAGCTGCTGCCTCATAGAGAGCTTGGCAGCTGCACAGCTTCACACAGTTTTTGAAATAAGTGCCACCAGCAGCATTTCACAGAAAGGGAAATGGGGGCAAAGATGGCAAGTGGCTGATCCTAAATCACTCAGCATGCCAGCATCAAGTGCATGCTCAGGGACATGGTAAGGGCCCCCCAGGGCCATAGCTGGCCTCACAGTGCTCCTCCAGGAATCCCCTTTGCACATCAGCCAGCTGGCCAAGAGACCAAGGCAACATAGCTGCATATACAATACAAACCAGGAGGGATGAGAATGGGCTCCCAATGGAAAATACCTCAAAGATTTCAGCTCCTGTCAACAAAGCATATATCCCAACACAGACCTTACTGTCAGCAATAATGTAATATTATTGTCTCTTGCTCCCACTAGAAAGAATAATGTTGAAGAGAAGTCAGTTAATGCATGGAGACAACGAACTTTGTCGTGCCTGATCCCCCTCCTCCACAGGCCTCTATTTCTTTCTTGTAGTGAGGGTTCCAAAAGGGAATGCTGTATTCAAGGTGCAGCCTCACCAGTGTTGAGGGATGATCACCTCTCTGCTCCTACTGACTGCACTGTTTCTGATACATGACAGGATGCCATTGGCCTTTTTGGTACCTGGGCACACTGCTGCTGAACTGCTGTTCAGCCAGCTGTTGAATAATATCTCCAGATAGGCATAGATCATGTGGCAGTGAAGTGGAGGAGAGAGGAAGAGCTCTGGCTCTGTCGTGGGGTTATCACCACCTGTGGATCTGGTAGTGTACACCAGAGAGTGGTGACCACTGGCTCTGTGCTACAGGATGCAGTTTCACAGAGTGGAACTAGGAAAGAGAAAAATAAAAGCAGAATAAGTTACTTTATCTAACCTACCACTGTATTTTTTTTTTTTTTTTTTCATGTCTTGAAAACATGCAATTGAAAGTTTTCACCCTGAGCTGAAAGGAAATGGCTCAGTTCTAAGATCACCAAAGCAGTGGATATTTTTATTTATAAGTTGTCATTTTTGTTTTTTTGGCTGTTTGATGTTTGTTGCTTTGTTCGTTTACAGTAGTGGTCATGGTGCCTGAGCCTTGCTGGAACACTTTCTCAGAATTGCCACTAACCATTGATGCTGTCAGGCTGGACCATCCTCATCAAAATGGTAAGTCAAAATACTGCATTTAAATATATTTCTGTTCAAACTATGGGTTAAGAGAAGTGGGAATGCAGGCTGCTATTTATGGTTTCCACTGCATTTGATGCACAAGAACCCATACACAGGGCTTGCATAGATATGAAGTAGATAAGAACGGTAATTCAATCCCAATTCCTTACAAAAATTGACATCATTTATCTTTCTTTCCCGCTTTAAGGGAAAAACAACCAGTGTGAACTGAAGAGCAGTTCAGCAAGTATTGACTCCACGTGGAAAGACTAACCTGCCTTCTCCTACCCGAGGGACAGAGAAATCTCCACAGCCTGAAGGATGAGATGCTTCAGACACAGGGAAAAGCAAAGGTTTGGCTCCATTATCAGCCAAGAAGCACTACCTCTCCTGTGCCAGTTCATCTCTGATTTCATCAAATTCCTGGCCACACTAGATAAGAGACAGAGGTCAGACTCTCAGAGATGTTTCCTAAGGCTTACTCAACTTTGAGGGGAAACCAGCACCTACCACTGTCTTGGAAGACTTGAACCAAAGATTTTTATGTCAGTGGAAAGATTTCTGCTGATCTTAGGGCTCTTTGGGCTGATCCTCCATGTGAAGCATGGAGCAATTTGGCCACAGTCATTGTTTGCAAAATGGGATATGGTATTTTGTATCCACTTCTGTTTTATGCTACACCCCACACAGAACATATTGCAATAGTTAGCTAATATTTACTGGGGGTGTATCACAGCAACTAGTGTCGCATTGGAAAGAACAGGCAAAGCAGAAGTAGATAGAAACCGGTTTTTCTCCTACACAGATGCCCCACAGCAATGAGTCCAGTAAGACATGAAAGAAAGGCACTATCAATCAAAAAGGCAAGATGTAACTTTGCATTAGTCGTACGTACCTCCTTCTCTTCTTTTCTTTGCTAACACACAGATGAGGCTGTTACCAGAAGGTTGGTCTTCTACCACCACCATTAAACGTTACTACACATCATTATACTCCAACCACATTCAAAGTAGTAGCCTCCTGCATGATGCCCAGCCACCCAAACAACTAAATAATCTTCCATCAGCAAGTATCAAACAAGCAAATGCCACTCTGCTATTTACAAGTGTGCCTCATACAGATAGCACTTTTCTCCTTATACATAGCATCTTGCC
Organism: Lagopus leucura; assembly: GCF_019238085.1. Lineage (NCBI taxonomy): Eukaryota > Metazoa > Chordata > Aves > Galliformes > Phasianidae > Lagopus > Lagopus leucura. The sequence continues at coordinate 41,065,423 of NW_024962263.1, forward strand.
CTTACCACTCATTCTTGAGCGTTATTTAGGTCTCTAAAAAGCCTGCTTTTACCCACATCACTACAGATCAGTAACATCCTCATGGAACAAGGTTTGTGGCAACAACAGACTACAGGTTTGCCCACCTGCATAAATATCTGCATGTTCAAATTCTGCTGTAAATCTCTAAGAGCTGATGCGCCAATAGTTATTCCAACTACACTGATGCCTTCAGAAAGCATGCCACCTGAATTCAGGTTTCACATTAAAGTGGTGGTGACGTGAGAGCTGAATCGTGCCTCTGATTCTTTTACCAACTATGACACTTTATAGCTGTGTCTACAGTTACTAACATGAAGAGATAAAAAGTCCATAGGAGCAGTGAAATAAGCTTCATAGAATTGCTTCCTCCTTCAGGTCCTAGAAAAACTTTCCATGTCACTACTGACATTCAACTAAGTCTAGCATGAATGTTAGCAAAAAAGTATGAGGAGACACATTTCAACTAACTGTCTCTTGAAGAAACAAACAAACAAAAAAAACCCCACCAACTTCTAAGATTCAATACAAGGAGAAGAGGTCTGAGATTTTAGAGGAAGAAAAACAGTGTGGAAGAGAAGAAAGGATAACAAGTCTTGCCTGCAGGCATAATAGTTTTAAAAGAGGTACAGTGTTAGATGTGGGCAACTTCCTGGTCCCCTTGTTTTATTATTAATTGTGTTTTGAAACAGCCATTTATAGAAGAGATCTATGTTGTGTGCTGTTTATTACTAACACATGTCTCACACTTGGCAAACAAGGCAGCTTGGGAATGACATTTCCAAATAATCAACACCATCACCAAAAAGTGCCTGGACTTTGCTTTGGACTTAATAATAAGTTTTTTCCCCTAAACAAGATAGCTTTCTCACGCTAGTGCCAAATGGAATATATTAAGCTTTAACGATGGCTAAGAACATCATGGGCTGCAGAGGCAGGGCTGGTGGTGTGAGGGCACAACTTAGACCTTAGGACAAACAGCTGCATGTGTACCAGCCCTAGACCCTGCTCAGCAGAGAGGGGCCTCTGGGCATTGACTACAATACAAATAATGCACTAGAACAGCATGCTTTGGCAAGCCCAGCCTGAGACTTTGCAGAGATCTGGGAGTCCATCACAAAACATTCCACAAGACACATTCCCCAGAGCAGGCAGTAAGAAATGTGGAAGGGTAGCACAGGACATGGAAGCAGCCAGTTTGTGGCTCAAAGAGCTCCAAACAGACCATTTTGTTGTTGTTGTTTGTTTTTTGTTTGTTTGGGTTTTTTTAATACATACATATATGGTACCTGTCTGAAATGAAAAAGAAGTGAAGAGGAACATCTGAAATATCTGCCTCACTATCCTCTCAACACATACATGCCAACACAGATGGACACCATGCTGACAGAGATAAGACAGGGGCTGTGCAGTCCTATGGCTCCCTTGCCTTCTCCAAAAAGCACAGCAATGTAGTAGGCAGTGCTGGAATGCTCTGGCCACTAACTTCTGCCCACTTGTTCTCAGCAAAGCCATGCTCTAACCCTTGATCCTTAGATCAAGACAATATCCATTGCTCTCCCTTCATCTGCCCAAGCAGTCATGACATCAGAGAAGGCTATCAGGTTGGGAGAGCATGATTTCCCCTTGTTGCATCCACAGTGGATGGTAACATGGTAACCTTCTTTTCTTCCACATAACCTTCCCATGAAATGGCATTTTGCAATTAAGCTCCCCACATGTGCCTTTCTTCCTGCTGGGGGTGATGCTCCTGGTGTGGTTCCATGCTCCTGCCATTATTTTTCCCACACAGATCTTGAACCTATAACCTTGCTTCTGTGGAGCAAGGCTAACAGCATGTGTTCGGTCATTGCAAGCACTCTTCCTTTGAAGGAACTATATGCAAATGTCTGCTGTAACTTTAAGGTTATGCTTCAGACACACTGCAGACTGTATGTAAAGGCTGCTGATTAGCTAGCTTTCTTTTACAACTTACCTGAGAAAGGTGCACTGTCAGCCTAACTCACCACAACGTGTGAAAAGATGAGGATTATCTGTAGATCATTTGTTGAACATAATTAGCTTTCTGTTGTAATGGCTTATTTCATGAAGTATATTGATTCTTACACCTTAAAAATAATTGCTCTCTTTGGAATACCTGCCAACTTTTCAGTGGAAATACATCCTCTACGCTTTGTTTTCCCTTACTTTCAGTCAGCTCTTACACCCCATGCGTGAACCCGGAGAAGATCTAGCAGCCTTAAAAGTCAAGGTCTGACAAGAGGTGGGGGAGGTAAAAAAAAAAAAAAAAAAAAAAAAAAAAAAAAAAAAAAAACCCACCAGAGAATACTGTGTCATACATACCAAACCGATGAATTGCATTTTCACATTGTTATATTTCTCCTAAAATAATTTTCAAAGAGAAGAGGTACATTCCCCTGAAAAGTTCAGGATTCACAAAAAAAAAAAAAAAAAAAAAAAATCTCAGCTCCCACACATAAAAATAAAAGCAACACTCTCTCTTTTAATGCTTTTGAAAAGATAGCTCAGTTTTGTACAAGACAAGGGCCCTACAGCCCTGCTCCGGTGAGGACTGCCAGTCACTAAAAAGGTGTTCTGGTGAGAAGAGAATGGGGCAGGACTGAAGTACCACAGATAGAACCTCTGCTGTCGTCTATTTAGCTGAAGCATGTTGACATAATTCCTCACCACACCCACGTGAATCACTTGTTTTTGTGTTTTATCAAAATTCTCAGTAGTTCAAAACCAGAAAGATCCCTGTAGATATCCAGCCTGCATCCTTTTCAACTGTTTTCTCACAATTTTCTGCTCCATATCTCCTCCTTTCAGCCTTTTTTCTCCTCTTCGGAGGCCTACTCTTTCCGCAGTAAGGTAAGTAGCCACTGCTGTAGGTATAGCTCTTGATATCCAAATCTGTTCTCCTTCTTACACCACATAAAAGTCACAGCTAAACTACAGAAAAAGAAAGAAAAAAAAAAAAACAGAGGGGCGGAAAACCTGGCAGTGTGCGTGGCATCAAAGTGCTAGGAGAACAAAGCTTAAATGACAAGCCCTTAATAGTTCACCTGTGACTATTTTCCTGAATTCTTACACACTCTGGTGTGAAATGACTGTATTTTATTGTGTTACATTTGACACTTCAACTCTGGCCTTTGGTATTAATGAGAATGCCCTTCGTCTAGAGCTGCTTTTTCTCCTCCTCTTTGATTCATTAGTTGTTTACTGCAGGCTATTAACAACCTGAGAACTAGCTTTAATCCACGGCCAGAGTCTTTAAATATAATACATCATCAACAGGTAATTATTCACTTTGAACTCTTTCCTCCTTTTTTCTTAGGCCTGTGAGGTGATGTCTGGGGTTTTAAAGAATGGTAACAGAGTTCTTCCATCAAAGCATTAAAATTAGTAACACAAATTCCAAGAAGTTAATTTGCATACTTTAAACACAAGGATGGCTTTTTTTTTTTTTTTTTTTTTTTTTTTTTTAAATTTAATTCCTGCTACAGCTCTGGAGAGCTTTTGATGCTTTTGCAACAGCAATTGCTTGACAATTCATACTCTATTAATGGGTAACTGCACTATAAATACTCCATATTATAAGTTCACTAGGAGCCCTTCATCTATGTTCAACAGGATTTTATTCCAGTCATTCCATTCAGCTGTTTGAGCAGCCAACTCAGAAATCAAAAGTTATACATTAAAATTCAGGACCTGCACCTCTAAATACACATAAGCACGAATTTACAGCATTCTGTTGACTCCTGAGGTCTTTGACTCAGGTTCTCTGGCTTCATTTCAGGAAGGTCCTTAAGACCATGATTAAGTGCTTCTGTACATAAGGCTTTCCTAAGTGCTATCCAATACTGGCATGTATTTCCTGAACTAAGGTCTTTGTGCGTACAGTTGCAGAAATGCTTGGGCTAATCCCAGATGCACAGAGAAACACATTGGTAGGGTGTATGTGACAACTTGCCTTCACAGACCCCACAGAAAGGCAGTCGGTGTTGCCTGCAGTACAGAGTACTTTCATCTGAAGCATTTCTCAGCCTTGGAAAGTCAAGTACGTAACATTATGGTGAACTTATGAGATTTTTATTGTTGTTGTTGTGCCCTCTTTTAATCTTTTCTGCAGAATTTTATAATTTAGGTTTCTAAACATCCCCAGAAATAAATTCCAAGGAGCAGCTGACCCATGAATGCAAGACAGTTGCATTTATTGAGAGAGTGCTGCCTCCACTCGTCATCCCTCTATCCAGAGGTCACAGTTGACTGTAGGGTGGTGCGCCCTGAGAACTGGCTTCCAGCAAAAGTGGCACTTGGTATGTGGATTTTTAGAAGATTTCCTTACATATCTGCCTGACTTTCAGAACATAAGCAGTAACTTGTAAGTGCACACGTACAATGCACGAAGGCAGACTGCTGCTCCCCCAACTCCCAGGAGTTACCAGCAAAATGAACAATGTGACTCCGGCACTCAGTTTCTGGACCTGGCCATTTCGATCATGACTGCATGATCAGAAAGCACTGAAGGTAAATAGAAACTTCTCCACATGCATATGAAGAAGCCAAGAGACAAGTTTTCCACCAGGCTTCCATTCTTAAGGAGATAAGTGAATCGTGAAAGAAATGTCACACCCACAATCTTGGCCAATTGATACCATCAACAAGTGGCTTGCTGCAAGTGGAATCAACCAGCAAGAATTTGGAGCCTGACTGCTCCTCACCTTCTCCTGATAAGTAAACCGCAGAGCCATGAGAGAAGTGTGTGCTCACTGTGAAATTAGAATTATGAAAATAAGGCAGACAGTGAACAACACACTTGCTTTTGAGGAAGATCTAAAAGCTTCTCCAGACTGAAAAGCAACAGCTAAAAAAGTTTTATCTTCGCAAGCATCGTTAAAAAGGTTGTAAGCTGAATATACTACAAAGTCACTGCCTTCATCCCTCTATCTCTGTCTGTGATAAATTGAAAAAACCTGTTGGCTTGAGTTCTTAAACCCCAGATAAAAGCTTTGATTTGTTAATTAAATTTTTACTGCTATCTGCATTTGATATCTCAGGCAAATTGTATCCGCTTGCAACAACAAAAAAGTCACATCAAAGGAGAACTCCACCTCCATGACCTGTAATTAGAGAATTTACTGCTCGGTGACACTGACTGCAAGATGCACCTGCCAGGCAGCCCTGATGTACTATCTACACCTAAAACAAAGCCATTTCACTGAACCAGGGTGAGCCATCATATGCCAGACAAAAGGCTTATTTTTAGTAAGGCACTGGCCCAGCGCATTGCTTGTCCTGGGACTGATGGGAACTTCTGAAAACAAGGTTTTTTTCCCCTGTGTTACCGCACTAAACTGGGGATAAGTGCCAGCTCCCATGGAGGTAGAGCTAGGAAAAGGAAAAGAGAATGGAAAAGTAAACAGAATTAAAAAGGAAGGAAATTTTAGAAATCAATTAAGTGGTTGAAAAGGAAAAATGATAAAAGTTACTCACATAAAGAAATCAGTATTAGTAAGAATAGGGAAGGAAAACAAAGTGAAGGAAGAGTTAAAGCAAGAGAGGAAAACAGGTTAGAGATCTGCTGGAATCAGACATTTGTAGATGCACCATTCTCCCCTCAACCACCACTCCCCACAGGCAACACAGAAACTCCAAATTTGGGTCAGTGCACTCTGGCCCTTATTTGTTTTCCTTGCTGTTTTGAAACAAAACTTAGGAGCCTTCCTATGAGCCCCAGGAGTTGTTATTAGTGTTCATGTTTGGAAAACAAAACACAAAGAAAGAAAATACAGTAACGCTGAATGGGCTTGATAGATAGAAATTTCCCCTGGAGTCATGAATGTATAGAAAATAATAAAAATTTAATATATTATTCATTTCATCCTGATATTTTACCTACTCTTCCTTTTCTTTTTCTCTGTAGGCCCAGGATTTTGCTTCCCCTTGGCCTCAGGGAACTCTAATTAAACATCACTGAGAAGAATGGGGCAAGGTATATGGTGGGTTAGAGAGTCTGTAGACATCAAAGCCTTTCCCTGTTTTCATTGAAACATCAAAATACTGGTGAAATATTTGTCAAACCCAGCTGATGTGATGTTTCTGGAACATCAAACAGCGTAAGCACAGGGAACAGCAACCTGGTTTTGCAAACTGAAGTGCCAAGGCACTCCTGACAATTACCATGCCCCGAAATAGAACATCATGTAGAGCATGTCCAGAAACAGGCAGCAAAGCTATGAATGGCCTGGAGCACAATTCTTGTTCCTACAAGGAGCAGCTGAGGGGATTGGGATTGTTCAGACTGGAGAAGAGGAGGCTCAAGGAAGATCTTACAACTAACTGAAAGAAGGTTGTGGCAAAGTGGGGTCAGCCTCTTCTCCTAGGTTACAGCAATAGGATGAGGGAGAATGGTTTTAAGTTGCACCAGGGGAGATTCATGCTGGATATTATGGAAGATCTCTCAGAAAGAGTGGTGAGGCAGTGGCACAGGCTGCCCGGGGAGGTGGTGGAGTTACCATCCCTGGAGGTGTTCAAGAACCATGCGGATGTGGCACCAAGGGATGCGGTTAGCAGGCATGCTATGACAGTTGAAACTAGATTATCTTTCTGGTCATTTCTAATCTCAGCGATTCTATGAAATGCCAATAACCTGTCCTCTACTGTGCTCTCTGAGCTGCCTTCAGTGGCATTTCCACTGAAACAGCACAGTTTTCCTTAGCTGGCAATAGCAGTCTTTGCAGCTGAGGACCAGGTGAGGACAGACCCTGCTCAGGCCCCAGCATCATTCTCTTCAACACCACCTTGAAAATGACAGCCCTACACTGAGATCATGGCCTCACAGTTTTGTCACTGTGTCCAATTAAATGAAGATATATGAACATAATGAATAAATGAAACATAAAGTTAAAATAGTTAAACATAAAGTTAAATGAACATAAAGTATTATAAGCATTAAGAGAGGAAAATGACACATATGATTGGTATACGTGTCTCATTGTCAGAGAACAGTTAAAGGCTAGAAACCAGCACTGGTCCTCCTGTCAGGAATTAGAGATGTCGGCACCTGTCACACCATGGGTTAGGCAGCCATTAAGCCAAGCATATTGATACTGTCTCTGTTCTAAGGATTTCACAAAACCTAGAAGTGTTGCACATGGGTGAGAACTGGCCTGGTATTCAAGCTGCCATTTTTTCCATTACAATGAAGGTTCTGGGTGAAGGGATGCTCTCCTGATGCTCAGAGAGTCTGGAAGGTTTTGAGGGGTGGAGGTAGGTGAGGTGCTCTCCATAGAAGATACAGACTGAGCTGACACACAGGAGCACAGCAGGTAGGTGTAAATAAAGAATGTGATGAAGCTGTCAAGAAATTTTGTTTTTAGGCAAACAGAAATACATATGCACTCACCTTAGCTGGATTCAGCCTGATGTCATGAAGTGGGAACAAAATTATCATAAGAGTAAGTATAAAGGCCCTAGGAAAAGTGAGAGTACTCCCAAAACTCCTACAAAATATTACTGAAGGGTATCTGAAGTGCCATTTTGCAAGAGCGAACAGTTGGAAGAGTAGCATGGTTAGGATGATACTTTTACAGATGTTAGAGTTGGAAAGGTTATTGTGAAGAAGAAACAATCAAGGAAGAAATGCTTACCTGTATCCAAAGATCTGGGCTCACAATGAAAAATTCCAAAAAGGAGAGATCTCCAGAAAAAGATCCTTTCCTAGTGTTAGTCAGTCCTTAAATGGGGTCTAGGAGAAATACATCCAGGATCCATGCCTTCTGGTCAGACAGCTGAATTGCTTTCACCTGTGCTGCCATGGCTGTCTCAGTCCTTGCCTCAGGTGATCAATCAGTAAGCAGTTCAGGCCATGACTCAACAGTTCCCATACACAAAAGTAGTAAAGTATTTTTCAGTTTCAAAAAGAGCAAAGGAGCAGAAACACAAACAGATATTTGATTTCCAAATATTGTGAGTAACATCAAAGGGCAGTCAATAACAGTATTAAAAGGGACCAAACACAAACTTGTCAGAAGCAGGAGTCCCACTTGTTGAGTGAAGAGGTCTCTACCTAAATGATGTGGAGGGTCCTAGATCACACTGGGTAAGTATGGGCCAGTCTTTCATTTCTAGAAGAGGGCACTGCTTGACACCCCTTGATGTCTGGGGCTCTTGCATGAAGGTGTAACAACACAGACCACAAAATCATGGAATGGCTTTGGTTGGAAGGTTCCTCAAAGCCCATGCACCCCCACCCCCTGCCATGGGCAGGGCTGCCCTCCAGCAGCTCAGCTGCCCAGGGCCCCATCCAACCCAGCCTTGAGCACCTCCAGGGATGGGGCACCACAGCTTACATGGGCAGCTGTGTCAGGGCACAATCTCTGAGTACAGAATTTCTTCCTAACATCTAACCTAAACTTCCCCTCTTTTAATTTAAAGCCACTTCCCTTCGTCTTATCACTCTTAGATCATGGGAAAAGTTGGACCCTCTGCTGCTTTCTTTACAAAATGATCAAGTGCAGATTTGCTCTGTTTTGGAGTCAAAACAGTTACACCCAACTTGTCCAAAAGGGTAGAGACCAAGTTTATACCGGTTTCCTGCCATCCATCTGGGCTTCCATGTTTGGTAAAGCAGTCTCCTTGTACTCAATGCAAGCCAATGTGAGCAGTATTGATGTCCAGGCATCTCAGAATGGTGCTAAAATCATAGCTAACAAAACAGAGACAGGCAGAAACTGAAGTAAAAATTCTTCATGCTGAGAAACTCCACAGCTGCTAGCAGGACTTGGAAGAGAATTTTCTCTGAAAAAAAAGATATCTCTTTTGAGTGACCAGATAGACAAGGAAAAAGTGACACGAGACTACCTTTCACAGCTGTCAATAGTCACACACCATTTAAAAAGCCACAACTTTTGTGTTGAGAAATGAAAAGCACTGAGAGCTACTGCACAGTTTTAAAGCCATCCCAGTTCAGTTATGAAAATGTATCCAAAGTCTATTTGACTAAAACTGGAACACTGTGATCCTTCTTCACCGTGTAAAACAAACACCCCAGATGGCAGTGGGAAATAATCCATGGACAAGTCTTTACAAGCCCCTTTGTTATACTGAGATCAGAGCATGCTGTGTATGTCTATCATTTTCTCAGGGCTTTTTCTTCTCCTCCTCCTGTTTTTGTCAATGGCCCTGACTTCCAGTCTGCTTTCTATTTACAGTTGTAACAGGAAGGGACAAAAGCACACAGCATTATGTTGGAGTGAGACAGAAAAGGGGGTTGAAGTGTAAATGAAAATTAAATTGATGAATACTTCTCACCAGTATGCTGGTTCACAAGAAAAGAGGACCTATATAGGTTCATCAAATTCAAAAACCTTTACCACATACTGTGAAGTCCAGCATATAGATACTGTATTCATAGAATTGGTTCTCTCTGCAGAGAAGGTAAAACATTTGATACAGGGGGGGACAGTTTGGGAATATTTTCCTCTCATCAAAGATAACGTGTTTTTCTTCAGTTTTGCCCACTCGGTCCCATCACCTCTGTCGTAAACCAAACAAGATTCCTATTTTGTAATTCTTTCTCAGAAATCTTTTACCTGTAACCCTGCTCAGAAACTTCCAGCAACTTCCCCATTGAACCAACAGCTTCTTCCTTCCCACTAATGCATTGGTCAACACCTGGCTTCCTCCCAGATGTGGAACTACATCACTGATGAGAGCCTGGACCACTCAGGAAGATTCATCACAACAGCAGGGAGTGGAGAGGATAGATGTGAATAAACAACTGAGATTTTCTATCTATTTAGGCTTCGAGAAAGAAATAAAAACGATATTAAAATAGAAATCTGGCATATGTTCTTCACTGCTTATCAGGTTGTTTGCTCAAGAAAGTGCTGCAGGAGATCATTTCACCAGGAGAAGGCTCAGAAAACCTGGAAGTCTTTGATGAAAATCTTTTAAATGGCATAGTCAATGTTCAGATTGAGTGTCTGTGGCAGTGAATGAGAACATATTAAAATGGCATGGGAAGCTTAAACTGTGATTGATCTCCCAACAACCACCCTGCTTTCGGAACCTCTCCATATCATTTAATGAGGTGATTTCAATGTTCTAATAAAATGTGGCAGGGGAATGTTTCCAGATGTCCAGTGCGTAAGGAAATAAATGCTTTTCTGCAACCATAGTCTGTGTACTAAACCAACAGACATAATTTTCTGATTGAATTATCCTTCTGTCTCAATTACAGAGAAAGGAAGAGAAATTACAGAGAAAAGTCATGAGATTTTGAAAAATTCTTTCAAAGTGTATCAGTTTTATACAAAACGAAGTCCTCCTTCTCTGCTTATTTATTTGCATAAAACTCCATCATTTCACAAGTACTGAAATATCTCCATTTACAATTTTTCTCTAAAATTTATCACTTAGTCTTCCATTAGAAATAAAAATGCTGTTACTCATGCCCCATGATTTAGTTCTTTATGTCTTATCACTGCAGAAGAGAGACCTACTCGTGTGAGGCCAGCCTTCAAGCTGCACTTGGAGAACAGAGGAAGAAATCATGATGTGATAAAAAAAAGTTGAGGACATTGGGAACCACAGTGGGTCAGACCATTTGTCCAACATGCCTTGCAGCCAGCACTAGGTGGTCACCAGTGTTCCCAGACAGATGTGCAGCACTTCAGTGTGAACACTGATTTTATTATTTTTCATTCATAATGGTCTTCCGAAATCAATGGTCTGATTTCTCTACTTCAAAGAACTCATATCAGAGTGTTCATGTGACATATCACCAGACCCATACCTGCTGTTGCTCAGATACAATATGTATATATCAAGCAGCCAGTGAGCCATGACGGAGGATACCTGTGAACAGCCCTGGCCTCACTCAGACCCTTGTTAGGTAACCATGTGTTCTGATGCATGGGCTCGGCATTTCTCCCAAGTTTGCCAAACCTGTTCTTTCAAACTGTTCCTCAGTCAAACACGGACATCTATGCTTCACAAAGTATTTTTTATGCCAAATATCTCAGAGGGATTTTGGAGTGCTTACATACCTGACTTGTACAAAGCAACCTGACACCTTAAAAGTCAGGAGTGAAATTACTTCCCTCATTATCTCTCCCTTACCTGCTATGTGGGACAGTGACACATAACTGCTATAGTAGAGGACCCATGTCTCTATTTTCTGTCCACTTGAGACTGGATGGTTTGTCTCTGTCTGCATTCACCCATCAAGAGCAAATAAAAACTCAACTAATCCCTGACAGCTGAGGTCACAGCTAGTCTTGATTTCAGTGAGTGTAAACACAGTTCTCTTAGCTGGGAAAAAAAGGGAGAAAGGGTGACTCACTTAACCCTCTCTGCTCTGTAAATAGTCTTGTTGGCTTTCAGCTATCACAAAAGGATATTCCACATCACATATGGCAAATATTAACCAGATATTGACTGCAGTTCTATTCACACAACAGTCAGTAACGCTTTCAGTCCTCTAGGTTAGCTATGTTTGGATGTGAAGATCTATATTGACCTTTGAAGGATTATGGAGGAGGAAGGGAATACTTGAAATAGTCAGTATTTTACTTAGTGCAGATAGGTGGGTGCCACAGCTCAGAGCAACAGCCCAGGGGGGTTATTTTTTTTCCATGCCTTTGAAGGTTGTATCAATTAAACAAGCTGAAGTGTGTGATCAAGTTTATTTTAGAAACAGTAAAAAGTGATGCCGAAAGCAAACTTTGAGGTTGAAGTGTTTGTCATAACCAGGCAGCTTGAAATTATTGAATATATTTACCCAGGTCACTCTCTTTATATGTTGCCAAAGGTGTGAAGGCCAAGATGCAGATTAAACTTCCTTGTCTCTAGCCTGCATGTGATAAGGATGATGTGACCCAGATGGTAATACACAAAGAACAATAGCATGAGTTTTGCCTACCAACAGACTTCATTTGGCTGCCTTTCTGATTATTAACTCCAGTGATTATTGAGCACTTAACAAATGGGGATGTTGTGAAATCTGATCTTCTGAAGCTGAAGCCCCAGTCTTCTCTTTTGATGTATAATAGGTCTGCCAACCCATCTTAGGCTACCGCCTGCACCTTTTATTTCCAGAAAACAGAATTGACTATTCCTCATTCTCACAGGTGTTTGTCAGCAGCTATGCATTCCCTAAAAAAATTAGATATGTTATTTTTTCATAGAGCTTTTTCTGACATATTGCAGTCTCGATGCTGTTAGCCATTGTTACTGTGCAATATGAGAACTGTACCATTTTCTCCATTAATTAATTTTGTCTGAGTTAATGATTCATCATGAGCATTTGTCTCTATCTAGGAAGGCAGAGGCAGAATGATTAAAGGGCAAAGAATTATATCAATGCATTTTGTTTTTCACCCAAGCTAAGGTGGAGATCCATACTCTTCCTACAATGCTACCTTCACTTCTATAGCCATCCTTGTCCCTGTGTATTTCTGGCCATGAGCAGAGTGACACTGGCATCCACAGTAGGGATGAAGGAATTGGCTAATTCCTGTGAGGAAGTAAGCTTCTCTCTGAGCTTCCTCAGTAATAATTATTAGGGAAAACTGTAAGTGCCGTACTTCCACGGATATAATCCGAGGCTGCATGCAAAACTCACTCCCACCATTGCTCCAGTTATCTTAATTCTTACCTTCCCTTTCAAATCTGTGAGGGCTCTCTGAAGATATCCACATTTACAGGTTTATTCCAAAAGAAGATGACTTTGAGAGGCTGAAATTATCTTTAGTGTGGGTGATACCTTTCAAAAAAAAATAAATAAATAAAAGCTGTCCTGCTTGAAGTACTTTCTTCTTTCACTTGCTGCGCAAACATCCCAAACTTACACCTGCATCAGATCAAGTGGGTATTGTAGTATACACCATTCCTCTATTCCTAAATATGATACCTATTCATAAGCTTCTCTAGGCACCAGCCTACCCCATTACTTCTGCTGAGTTTCTTCTGCTGTAATTCCCTGCTATAACCACAAGCAGTTGGACTTAATAGAGCAGCAACCAGGAAGCACATGGGCATGAAGACAGTAGAGGAGAAAATATATCAAACACAAAAGGAATTCAGAACAACTTTTTTTAAAAAAAAAAAAAACCTAAAAATGGCTTAGTTTAATAAATTGTTTATTTTAATTTGTAGGTAATTTGAAGAGACAACACAAAGTCAGTTAACTTCAAAGTACAGGTGGAAGAAATTTAATATCTAGGGAACAAAACAAGGAGTATGGCTGTCATTAGTGAGGAACACGAGAAACTGGAAGCAATTAATCTGCAATTGTTCATAAGATTGCAGAGCAATGTATAGCTGATATGTTAGATACTTTTCTCAACATTTTAGTCACGAGGGAGTTCACGAGCTTGCAACTTCAGAAGGAGACAATGATGAAAAGGAATAGCGTAGCAGAAGTTATGATGAAAGAGGAAAAGTTTTATTAGCATGAAACTGCCCAGAGTCCTTTCCTTAGCATAACAAGTACAATTAAAAGTCATTCCACTAATGAATTAAATACTTCCCGCATTTACAAAACAGTCTACTGTAAGGGAAACTGTGCACTGAATAAACATTCATCCCCGAAGATTTGCTTTATTAAAAGCTTTCTGTGAGAAGCTCTAAAGAATTTCAACAAAACAGTTCAGAAATCTTCAGGGATATCTTGTGCCATGCCTCAAACAAGACCCCAGGGCAAAAAAAATTAGAAAACATTAAGATTGATGAGATAAGAGTGATCCTGCAATTACACAACACCTCAGGAGAGGTACACCTTTGACAGAGCACAGTTGAAAATCTATCATCGGCATCAAAGAGAACTGTGTATAATAGCAAGCACTAAGAACTCCAAACAAAGCTGAGAGGCATACAGGAAAAGTGCTGGTGTGATAAAGCAGAGGAAATCCAGCTGCATGCTGATAAGCATGAAAGGGTTTTGCGAGTCAACGTGAAGAGGTCCCAGCCTGGTGACTGTGTTCCAATAACGAGTAAATTGCTTGCTACCTTCAGCCCTGGTCAGACACCTTGAAGAAAAGGCTGAAGAGTGTTGTTTGCCACAGCCTGTGGCCTGTTTGTGCTGCCCACAGGTTGTTAAATATTTAACCAAGTCACTAACTATTCACCTCAAAGTCCCTAATTCATTTTAGAGAGTTGTAAGAACTTTGATGTTACTACTGTGTGTGCTTGCAGGCCAGAAGGCCAACTATATACTGGGCTGCATTAAAAAAGGGGTGTCCAGCAGGGAGAGGGAGGTGATTGCCCCCTCTGCTCAGCTGTTGTGAGGCCCCATCTGGAATACTGCTTCCAGGCCAGGTGCCTCCAGCACAAGAAAGATAGAGAGCTCTTGGAACAGGTCCAGAGGAGATTATCAGAAGGCTGGAGCATCTCTCTTATAAAGAAAGCTTGAAAGAAGCTTGGAGAAGAGAAAACTCCAATGAGACCTCATTGTGGCCTTCCAATACTTGAAGGGGGGAGCATGCAAACAGGAGGGGGAATGGCTGTTTACAGGGATTGATAGCGCTAGGACAAGGGGAAATGATTAGACAAGGGATATTAAGGTTAGATACTGGGAGGAAGTTTTTCACTCAGAGAGTGGTGACGCACTGGAACAGGTTGCCCAAGGAGGTTGTGGATGCCCCATCCCTGGAGGCATTCAAGGCCAGGCTGGATGTGGCTCTGGGCAGCCTGGTCTGGTGGTTGGTGACCCTGCACATAGCAGGGAGATTGAAACTAGATGACCATTAGGGTCCTTTTCAACCCAGGCCATTCTATGATTCGTTTCAACAAAATGGAAGTAAAGTCTCAGCATTCCACTGCTAAACTGCAAGGCCTCTGGCATTACTGTGGATGGATAATCAGAATTTACAGTATAGAAAACCAAATAAAACCAATGCTTTACAGTCACCATCCTCAAAGCATCTTTTCCCTCTTCAACTCAAACACTACAGTAGGAGTTCACTGTGCATGCAAGAAGTGAAAAATCAACAACTTTTCTTCCATGAAAGGACTTACATAATTACTATTACTCATTCTTTTTCTTAATTATTTTTCTATTTTATCTCTCAATTTTAACATGCCATGTTAAAATTGTGGTGATTCTTAAGATTTTAATCTAGCAGTAAAACGCATTAAAATTCAGTGGCATGATAACTCAAATTCAAAGTGGGAATAAATTGAGGCTATTATGTAATGGAATAAGATACTATGGAAAGTGATAAATGTGTCATACATTTACATTTTTTACATCGTTTCGTAATATCTTCCTAAGAGAGATGTTGTAATTCAACAAAAGTTTGCTGGATTCAGTAATGGAATTACACAACAATATTCCTTGGTCTGTAAAAGCTTAAGAGAAAATATTTCATTGGTTGTTAAAATTGTTTCCAAACTGAAATTTAAATGTTTTCAGTGAGTAAAACCTGCTGCCCACACACAGCCTATGCAAGTGGCTCAGAACTGCTCTGAAGTAAAACTTCAATGGTGCATAAGCAAAGGCCCTCTGCGGTAGGGAGAAATGTGGTATAGTCAATCAGAGAACTCAGAGGTCAGGGCTTTCAGCTACTAAACTCAAGCATGCATATATCTAGCATATATTTAATGTGTACACACGGAAGTCTGCTTTGTTCTGTCACTTACTGGAAGCCCAAATGGGATATTTCTTTGACTCTGAGTCACCATTGCAAGGATAATCTCAACTTTATGAAATCATACCTCTTCACTCTACAGGAATTATTTCCATATGCTGTGGGATTCAAAATACAGCATCATATAGCAGAGAGTCGTTTGAATACATACATTCTGCGGAAAACCTCAGTTCTATAAAAAGTTGTGTAATAAAAAGAAGTTAAAGAGAAGCTTTGCATACAGTTAACTGTTAGTCCTCTGAAATAAAAGCTTAAGTTCTTTTGGCAACTTCAGACTGTTCTGATCAGGAATGAGAAAGCATGCTGACTTTTTAAGGAGTATTCATATAAATGAGGCCAAACGGAGGAAGAAATTCTTTACCGTGGGGATGGTAAGACACGAGAACAGGCTGCCCAGAGGGGCTGTGGTTGCCCCCTCGCTGGAAGCCTTCAAGGGCAGGCTGAATGGAGCTCCGAGCAACTTGGTCTAGTGGGTGATGTTCCTGTCTATCATCTTAAAAGTACCTTCCAACCTAAATCATTCTATGATTCTATGATTCAATGAAAAAGAATCTTAACAATAATTTCCCCCGAGCATCCACAACAAAAAGCAGGTAATATCTTGATATCATGCTATTACAATAGCTAAACCA
Source organism: Lagopus leucura (assembly GCF_019238085.1). Lineage (NCBI taxonomy): Eukaryota > Metazoa > Chordata > Aves > Galliformes > Phasianidae > Lagopus > Lagopus leucura. The sequence continues at coordinate 41,081,729 of NW_024962263.1, forward strand.
TTTTGTTTGAAGGACAGTCCATATCTTCAATGATGATTTTCCTCTGTTTAAAAATGTAAAGCCAATAAGATACCCACCTGCAGTTTTCATTTTGGATTCCTTCCTTTATGTCATTCTTTCAGATTACAAATGTTGCGCTGCTGTCCTATAAGTCAGAGACACTGTTATCGAATGTACAAATGCTTACAGGTTGTCAAAACACCCTTTATTAAATTATTCACTTCTTCTCACAAGTAAACTATAAAATTTGGATTCCTTAATTTTTTTTTCATTTTAGAACATAGATTGAAGCCCCCGGATTACTTTTTTTTTTTTTTTAATTGACTATATACTTTTGAAAGAACAAAAGAAAGATGAAAGTGAAATGCTTTACTTTGACAGAGGTGTTGCACATACTAATAACTTTCTGTCTCTGATGGATATCTAAGGATCATAACATTTCCATTTAACTACTACATCATACCCAGAACTTTTTTCAGAAACACTATTCTGTTATATATATCACCCACCAGATAAAACTGACCTGATTTCTCTACAGCTAGACATACAACTTTTAATTTAACTACAAAAAAAAAAAAAAAAAAAAAAAAGCAGGCAGTCATCAGTCTCCGTGATACATCATATCTTCAGGATGAATATCAGCACTGGCCAGAGAGTAGATTTCTACAGAATCTGCTTGCTCAATAAAATCATCAGAAATTCCACATTTTCTATTTGATTTATATATTTCTTGTTTAAAATTGAGCATTTATCCCATTTCCTATTTGCCTTACTGTTCTATTAGCTTAGATTTGAAGAGTTCTACCCTGTTAAATGTCATAGAATAACAGTAATATGTAAGTATCATCAAACACATTTTACAGATCAGTAAGCCCAAGAAACCCAGCTAGAAGTTTTTCATTTAAGAAGTGGAGGTGATAGTTAAAATAGGACCAGATCCCAATCACAAAAATGTAAATACAGTGCAGAGGAATCAGCTTCTGTTTTCAAATCCCTGTTCTCCATGCCATTGAAAAATATACTGTTTACAAGACCAGAGGCTAAACTGAGCATCTGCATTCACATTCAAATATCACTCAAACGAGAGAACTTCATATTTCCATCACAAATGACATGTGCAATTTCTCTACACAGGCTAAAACGACCCTGAATTCGAGGAGGACAGGATTTCTTTGGTCTTGATTGTTGCTGAAGATGCCCTTTTCTGAAAAATTACATTCTTTTAACTTTTAATTAAAGAAAAAATTACAAAATAGAATTTAAAGTCAAAAACTGGCAAGAACTAAGGAGGAAGTACATGTTTGTACGAGAGAAGGACACCCTTCCTGAGTGAGTAAAGGGGCACCCAGTGTGTGCTGAGAAGATCAAAGGGAGAGGAGGTACAGATGAAAAGATGACACGGCGGCTGAACTCCTGAGAACAGTTATTTGCACATTTCACACATTTTGAAAACACATTTCATGACTTAAAACCAATCTGTGCACAAGTTTTCCACACCACCACGTTGCAAGGGCATACCAGTGCACCTCAAAATGTCATCCCAGTGCCAGTGTTTCCATCAGAAACACGTGTTTACAAACACATACCTGCTTATGTGCTTATAAACCTCTTGTAATTCCAGAATTGCTTTCAGACCAATAATACCCAGTAAATGCACCAGCTTCAAGCAGCCTTTAATTTTGGCTAAATTTCAGGCCACTTTGAATACAAGTTTTATGACTGGAACCTTTTCCTACATAAGTTGCTAAATATATTTTCTCACAGGAAACTCTCAGGATTTTCATACTTGTTTGGTAGCTCTGTCATTGGCATTATTTCAGAGGTTACAGACAACATGGTGAAGATACCGGAAATACTACTGAATAAAGGCCTCACTGAGAATGGCAGGCTGCAACACAACAAGATTATATGACAGCAAAGAGCAAAAAGTTCATTTCAACATGAAGGCCTGTGAACTGAGAGGAACTATACTGAGTACATATACATCAGCCTTTGGTCTTTCAATACAAACCCAAATACAGGCAAAGCATCAGCAAGCAACACCAAATGCTTCCGTCTGTAGGCCTCTAAGCTACCCACTTTGAGTGCTTTGTCTTAATTCCCTCAATTTAACTCAAAATCAGATGCTGTATTCCAGTCGTAAAACCAGGGTCATGAAATGACTCTGATTAACAGTAACTCTATCTCTCTCTCTCATACAGAGGAAGAAGAAGAAGACATTTTGTAGAAATTCTGCAAGTGATCATAAAATCATGAGTTTGGAAAATATCTCTAAGGCTATCTAGTCCAACTGTCAGCCTACCACCACCATGCCCACTAATCCCATCCCTCAGTGCCACATCCATGCATTTCTTGAATACCTTCATGATCAGAGACTCCACTATCCTGTTCCAATGCCTTACCACTCTTTCTGAGAATAAATTTTTCTTAACATCCAACCTGAAACTCCCCTGGTGCAACTTGATGCAATTCCCTCTCATCCTGTTACTGTTATGTGGGAGAAAAGGCTGACCCCCACCTTGCCATAACCTCCTTTCAGGTCGTTGTAAAGTGAATAAGGTCTTCCTGTGCCTCTTCTTCTCCACTGAACAATCCCAGCTCCCTCAGCTGCTCCCCAAAAGACTTGTGCTCCAGACCCCTCACAGCTTTGTTGCCCTTCTCTGGACATGCTCCAGGGCATTGGTGTTTTTCTTGCAGTGAGGCGCCCAAAACTGAGCACAGCACTTGAAGTATGGGCTCACCAGTTACTGGGCAGACAGTTAAAGAATGATAACAGGACAATAGAAGGGGCAGCAAACTGGCAGAAATAGATGGGAACTAGTTGTCAAAAGTTCCTTAACCAGCATTGTCAGAAAAGCCAACACAGACCAGAATTAAATCTTCTTAGACATGGTCAAATCTTAGGAAAGCTGGTTCAGGCTGAAGTTCCTGAATCTCTTACTCTTTTATTCATGACTTGAAGTAACAAAAACATTTTATACAGAAGCATGATTGTTATGTTGATGATGTCCCTCCAACTATTTACAGAAGCAGTGCCAAGATACCACAAGAAAGGCTGAGCATAAAGTATTTCCAGTACATCAAAAAGCAGGAAGTATGGTAAATCTTCCCACTAGAAAGGACTGATCTCATGAGATTCCCAGCTCAGCTCCTTAACTCTTGCCGTCCCAGTGGTTCAGAGAGTAAAACATACAAATTTACATCAATTCTGAGGCAAGCTAACAGTAAAATGGTGGAAATCGTTGATTTGTGGGAGTTTGAGTCTGTTCACTGATTGAGAGTGAGGAAAGCTGAATTTCCAGCCATTTCAGTTCCATCCCCAGTTTGGCCTGCTCTCTCACCAATTGCAGCTTGTGGTAATACATTCTTTGGAGCTCAACAAAAGCATGCATTTTGCTGTGCTCTGCTGAGCTGTGTGCAAGGGGAAGAGGGCAGTGCAGGCCTGGAGGATGGGGAAACAAAAACGTACATGAAATGCCTGAGGTTTGTCCAGCAGGCAGCAGCAGCTGGGAACCACTTCCGTATCTGCTCCTGGAGTTTCTGGGGAAAAAAAAGAAGTCAGTGCTGTAGCATCATCTGCATAGGTCATGGTAACCAATGCTTCCATCCAAGGCAGCATCCTGCCTGCAGCAGGGGTGAAAGGAAAGAGATGAAGGGCACCCATAGCCTATTTGCAGAACTGGCACCAAACAGGCTTAAGTCTTGCTCCTACACGGGATATAATGATCTATAGTAAGTCTATGGAAACAGTAAATGGACTGCTGTGAGGAATTATGCTTCATAGCAGTTAAGGTGACTGGCTGGTAGCTCAGCTACAACTCATGGCAACTCTGGAGCTTCCTGGTCCCCATGAGCCCTTCCTTCCCCTGACTACCTTGCATCCTGCTCTGCCTCCTGCTCTCCACTATGTCTTGGAGAAAAGTGATACTACTTCAAGCCCATGAAATCTCAAATCTTGAAGATTTCCTACAGATGGTAGTATCAAGGGAAAATGTCCTTCCTCATGTGAAATACTGCATATCAAAACAAAGGCATTTCAGAGACAAGCAAAGAAGAAATGTGTCTAGCTCACAGCTGAGTGATTATTTTCTACATAGGCTCCCTAGAGGCTCTTTCATACCACAGTCTTCAACTACACAGGGATTGAACCCCACATGTGATTTTTCTCCTCTCTTGATGAGAAGCCTCTGTATTGTTTGTTATTAATGATCTCCAAGTTCTCAGCTTGGCAAAACAAAGGGGGTTATTTACACTGCCTTATACAGGGAACTAAGTCAATTGACTTAGGAAATGATACTCCTTTCTGGGTGAGGCTCCTTCACAGTATAAGTCTGGCAGATCTCTTCAGAGCTAGCCTAAGAGAAGAAAAATTTCCACTGCTGTCATGTCCCTCTTCTCTGCCCCTTCCTTATTGTGGTGGGATAAGCAACAGCATGGGGAGAAGAAGCAAGAACACAGTACTTGGAGCTAGCATGCATCTCAGAAGTTAGTATCTCCATCAGCAAGTCTTAGCATCATCAGCATGAAATCTTAGGTCTTAAATACATGGGCACTGTTTGGGAAAGCATCCCTAGAGCAAGGTATCAAGTAGTGATACACATGATGGGAATGAGTTAAAGTTCTTTCTGAGTGAGTTGGGCTAATGTACACAGAGAAAGTAAAACTCATGCTTGTGCATACCTCATCCATCTCTGAGCTGCCAGTAAGGGGAATGCCTCTTATACACATGATGAAGTTGCTGGCTTGTTCTCCAGCCTCCTCCTTCCTTCTCTTTCTACTGTAGCTGGGCTGCTCTTATAGTGACCAACCTGAAGCATTCAGACAAATAATACCAGGCTTGAATCTTTTTTCCTTAGTGCCTGCAATTTTCTCATTGTTTTGTTATCCATTGGACATTTCATAAGGTCTTAGATTTTTCCTAAGTCCTCATCTCACATTAGGTGACTGCCTTTGACAAAACCTATGTAAAAGATGGATTTGCATCAGCGTGGAAAAAAAACAATTTTGTATCAGTGAAGAAGAGCATAAACAGATTTTAGCTGGCATTTCAGAGTCTATACCATTCATTGTTTCAGCTGTCAGAATGATCCCTGGATGTGTTCTGACAACAAGATATGGATTGCTTGGGCATGATAAGGAAGTAACTTTTCTACCTGGGTTTAAACATCTCCATTTCATTTCATAGGAACCATTTAAACAGATTGCAAGGTGAGGGGATGGATATCAGAGAAGCAGGCTACAGAAATGTAGAGAATACAGGTCTCTTAATCTGGACCATCGGCAACCAGTTCTATGCATTTTACTGTGCCTTTAGACACAGTCTTGCTTCTCTTTCCCTGTCAGAAGCAAGCTGGTAGGATTATCGAAATGCATTTGCTTACCCCAGAGCAAAGGCAGGCAGGCAGGCAGGCCTAATCCTCCTTCAGCTTGTCTCAGCCTCAATGCAGAGCCAGCCACTGGAAGGCAGCTCATCAAATGGCTGTAATGTGACCAAGTTTCCCAGCCCTGAGGATGATAGGCTTTAAAATAAACTGACGCAAGCCATTCCTAAATCAAACTAAGCATTCATATCACATTAAAACTTCTTTGAAGTGTCAGAAAAGGCCCGTTTTTCAGTAAATGAAGAAACTTCGGATAATACTGTAGATTTTTCTCATGCTGTGAGGAAGTCACGCAGGACTTTGGGTTTATTATACTAATGCTAATAGGCATGTATAAAGGTTTGAGTAATACCTTTTGATGTATTTGCTAATTGCCTTAAATTTTGCCATACATAGGCACATTTTATTTAATATGGAGACAAGCCCAGTAAAAGCACATGAATGGCAAAACAGATTAAATCAAACAAAAGCTACCTTACTGTCTGCTAGACAATGTCACTTCTACCACAGATGTTCTGGTCAAAGAAGACATACTGCAAAATTTTACCCTGGAGTACCTCACTCCCAGTTATATTACTCCAAAGTAACTTCTTTCTGTGTCAAAGCTACCAGAGATCACATTCCTGAACCAGAACCATCTGAATGTCACAGAACCTTGTGACAAAGTCCCCCAAAGTTTTATATTACATATATGCTATATAGTTTATACATATAAAATAGACTGTCCATGTGTGCATGTTACAGTGACAAGGATATTTACCAGGGTTTTCCAAACATATGCAACAGAAGAAAGGAAATGATTAAATTTTCTCCTGTGAAATAAACATTATGCACTATGGAAACAGCAAGGGTTACCAAACAATTTCAGTACTCCTTTGTCCCTTGCATACCTGAGGACTATGTTAAGCACATAAATGACATTTAAAGACACACAGAGCCAGAAAAGTCTTCTTTGTCCTAGAACAGCACTCCTTTTTAACAAAAATATTGCCAGATTATTGAGTCTTTCAAGAGACATAAGTTATTGAAATGCTTATTAATAATATTTTGATTTAATCAATGACAAAATGAGTTAGCAGCAGATTTTCCCATATTTTCTCAATTTTTATCTTCCTATTTTAATTAAAATAATACTATCCTTTTCCTACTAAAGCAGCAGTTCTTAATATTTAAACAACAACAGGACAGGTTTTCTGACTCCCAGATGTCAGAATAATTAGAATCATAGAATCCTTATAGTTAGAAGGGACCTCTGAGGGCCACCTAGTCCAACTGCCCTGCAGTGAACAAGGACACTACAGCTAGATCAGGTTGCCCATGGCCTGATCCAGCCTCACCTTGAAAGTCTCCAGGGACAGGGCATCAACTGCATCACTAGGTAACCTGCTCCAGTGCCTCACCACCCTCACTGTAAAAGATTTTTTCCTTATATCTATCCTAAATCTACACTCTTTGAGCTTGAAACCATTTCCCCTTGATCTATCACCACAGACCCTGCTAAAGAATCTAATAAGTCACTGATTTTCAACCTGTAGTAATACTATAACATACAAAGAAATGTTCCTCCCAGCAAAAAAAAAAAAACACACCCCCCCCCGGGGGGGGGGGGGGGCCCCAAAATGTGCTTCAAATGCATGGATGACATGTCAGCAACTTTTACGAAGACAGAGCAAAGATGTGATTCATCCTACCAGTATGTTTTCACATCCAAAGAAACACAGAAGTCAATTTCAGATCTGAAATGAATCAGATCTCCGGGTGTCAGATTCATAGGCCAGAGAATGGGGCCAGCTCCTTGTTTACAAGGGGCACACAGCAGAGAAGTGAGCAAAGCCTTTGTTGTGTTTTTTGGAAAGGCCAGGGCTCCCCAGACTTGGCCAGTATGTCAGATTCAACCATTTCTTCCCTCTAGCTCAGAAATAATATTAGTCTGTTTTCCCTTTTTTAATGTCCTTTCAACCATGCTGCTATTTTTATGCTTCACTTGCTGGCACACGGATCAATCACCATAGGACTTGATTTACAACCTGTATTCCAGACATTGCTTCCAGCAAGGCGGGGAATAGGGACAAGTGTATTTAAACACCCATTGTGCAGTGTCTTGATTTGGCTCCAGGAGACATTTGAAAATGTAAGGCCAAGGAAAGAAGCTGGTTCCTCTACCATTTATACCAATTAACTTCTGAGTACAAAATTAGTTTGACTGCTTCCATAGCGTGAACCGGAGACTTTCAGAACTTGTCAGTGAGTCCTTCAAAGGGCAGTTTTGTTTTCCTAACACATATTGCACAATCCTGAAACTCATTATGGCTAGATTTTCTAAATTAAAAGAAAAAAATTGGTTTATTGGAAAAAAAAACCTGACATCCCACATAATGTATTGACCCAATCAGAGAAACCTTTAGTGTAAAGCCAACAAACGACCTCCACCTCACATAGTGCATGGGGCACTAACAACATCTCTGAGCAGAGCACAATCTTTGTTTTATCTCTGAGAAATGATTTTATCTGTGCCCACATAAAATCCACTGCTTGCAGACCCCATCCAAGAGAAGATACAAAAAACAGACCCCTTCCACAACTACCTAGAACTCCTGGGTAGGGAAGCTCATACAGAGGCAGAGGCGACCTGAAAGCTCTTTAAGCTGATGAGGATACAACTGGCAGCAGGTGAATGTCCCTTTCTGGCCACAGGTCGTGGTGCCAGCCTAGGGGCAGTTCCCCTAGCACAGCAGAAAAGTGAGGCTCAGAATGATTTTTCCAAAGGCTATTACATCTTGGTTGGGATTGATCCCATAAGTCTGAAAGTCAGGTCTGCTTTTGACAGTGATATCAGCTTAGACTCCACTCCCTTACTGAAAGCTACTCAGTGAGATGTCCAGAAAAGCTGCCATGCACACAGCAGCCCAAAGCTCTTACATATACTGGAGCTTGTAGGTTCTTTTCAGTGCATTTTTTGCCTGGATTAATAACAATGCTGGACAACAAAGCTCACAATATACAGCTGATGTAATGGACACCATCCTTGTAGTCTTCAGAAATCAAGTAGGTCAGCCATTACATGGATATACCAATCCCTGTATAGATATAAATTAAAGACTTTAATGATTATAATGAGTCCACTTCATTATACTCAGGAGTTTTAATTACTAAACTGAAACAAAAACCTAAACAAAATCAAGCAATCCTAAATGAATCAAAAACAAATCTTTCTTAAGCTATCCTTTTCCCTATTATTTCTTGTTCACCTATTATTACTTACGGTACAGCAACAGTGCAGTAGCACTGATAATCAATGGCTGACCACCATTGCTTTGCCTCTCATTCTATGGGGCTTGTTTAATCACAAACACTGATGAGAGGAAGGGTACAAATCGTGGTAGAGAAGGATAGACCTGTAAGGGGCTTTCAGGCACCTGGTTTCTACTCAGTAGGAGTTTAGCAGTGTTTTCGTGGATCCAGCCTAGACAGAAATCACCATGTGAGTCTTGAGAAAACAACTTTTCATGTATTACCAAGGAGTCAGATGACCTTTTGCATCCCTCCCTCCAGGCTCTCTTTGAGAAACAGTCTGAGGAAAGTGCTCTTAAAGATTTTCTTCCTGCTTTCCTGACACAGAGGCAGACTGTGCATGGAAGACAATGCACCAAGAGGTGAGTGCTTAACTCAGTTTTTTGCCTCCTACATGCCCAAAAGAGTAAAACTTTTGACTTTAAACCCAGAGGCTTGTTACAGTCCTGTGCTCTCTACATACCCAACCTAAGATGATGATGATAAAGATGCTGCTGGAATCTCCCCTCAGGATAAAGTAGGAGTGTAGGACTTTGTTTGGGTATAATCCTTGTAGGGACAGAGAATGAAAGCAAAGGACCCCTTCCGTCACAGAGGAATGCAAAACAACCTTTCTACTGGAGAAATAGATACTCCAGAGGGCGCATAATGAAGATGGAACTGCATCACCACTTTATTTCATATCCACACAGCAGTTGGTTAGATGAAGCAACACCTCACTGAACATTGAACTTGTATTATAGAGGTGAAAGACTTTGGGGGGCATTGGAGGCAGAATGATTTGACCACATTTATTGCTGTGATTAGACTACTTCCACAACAAATCTGTCTTCACATACTGCTAAAATGTGCTACTGTGCTCTGTGCATATCCCTGCCAAAACGCTGAGGTTACTGCTGAGAGGAATTTTGCTTCTTTTGCTTTTGTCTTGAGCTCCTCAGAAATTAGCATAGCTGCAAGATGTTCTCAGTGTGGACTTCTATCAAGCTAGTCATCTTCAGCTATAAGACTGCAGTTTTAGAAGAGGTTTAGGAAGAAATCTTGGGAGATGCCAACATTTCCAGAACAAGAAGGTAGCACTAGACCTATCAGCAAAATATTGAGTTGTTCTCTTAAGATGCAAGTTTTATCTAATCAGGTCAGATTTGGAGATGGATTGTTTCAGATTTGAGAGGATTGAGAGATTGATTCGGTTTTGAATCTGGAAAGCAAGGAAGGAAGCCAGAAAACTGGAAAAGCAAAATCTTGGTGGAGAAGAAGGTACTATAAAGGTCTGAGGAACATAAAGCCATTTTCAGTTCCTGTTCTGCAATCCTGATCCACAATGAAAAGCAGGAGGAAAAACTTTACATTTCTGGGAAAAAAAAAACAATATCAGATTTGTACCCATACAGTTCTGTACCCCTTTCCATTTCCATTCTGTATTCCTTCTGCAACACCATCATTCCTCACTTGGTCAAAGGCACATGGGTCTGAGCAGAGGTGATACCATGACTGTTGCCAGGCTGTCTCTGCCACACTTCCCATGCTGGCTGCTGCCCAAGGTGGAGGTGAGCTCAGAGAAAGGATGAAATTTAGCTCTTAAAGGAGTTAGCGATTCCAGCAAGGGCTGAGGCACTTTGCTCTGTAAAGAGCAAAATCCTCTCCCCACCATGGGAACTGTGAAGTCACTGTGAGACCACAGAAACTCCCTGGCAGCATTTTCAGAAAGGGGAACCTTTTCACTGAAGTTTGACTCCAGCCACAATTGTTTCATTTCTGAGTAAGGTTATTAATTTTTTGAATATATTATTGTTTTAGAAGGCTCTGTTAAACACTCTAGTAGTAAAAAAAATAAAAACAAAACAACAACAAAACCAGCTTTTTCAATTATAATAAAAAAAAAAAAAACAATGAAAAAAAGGCACTGAAATCTTACAGTGTAAGAACAAGAATAAACAGTGCCCTCGTGATTAAGTTCCTGTTTTTAATTAGACCATGACAACATGCTTCACTGGGCAATAAGGCGACTGTCTTCCACTTAGAGGTAGGAGTACCATGCTTCTAAGCTGGTTATAAGCAGATATATCAGTGATAAGAGTGAAATGGAGGCGTGCATAGCCCAAGCACTGCTACCCTGGAGATAGAATCTTCCTTCATAAAATGAGTGCCCAAAAGCAGTCCTGAAAATTCCCCCATTATTGAGTACAAACAAAATATGTCTTTTGGTTGGTTCACTGGCTTTTTTCCACTCAAAATCTTTGGGGCTTGCCTGAAGCTAAGGGACTCTGTTCAGTAAAGATTTTGATCATTAAAATGGCAACTAGAGGCAGTCATGAGACTTCTGACTACATGCTATTTCACTGGAAAACACTGGTTTGTTGGGGCCAGAAATCTTCACATTAAAACACACCTGCTTCAGTGAAACAGTATCAAACCACAGATTGCTTTCCAGCTGAGAGCTGCTTGGCTTCCTAACAGCTAGCCTGGTGGGCTGCTTGGGACACAGGGGGTGTGGGCCTGCTGCCACCAAGCCCAATAGAACTGGGAGACCTGGCTGAAGTCAGCAGTCCCCAAGCGTAAGCTTCCAGCCCCAGCTCTGGCTTGACATCTTGCTCTATAACAGGCAGCAGCAAGGCTGGAAAGAAGCATGTTCTAGGGAGCACATCTTATTTTGGAAATACTATGCATCACTGTTTCCTATTCCTAATTTTTTTCCCCCATAAAGTTCTCTTTTGTGGGCAGTTTTGAAATAACTGGTTTCATTCCAAATCAGAACTAAACCAAATGTCAGAATTTCCCACGAACCAGGCAGGAATTTGATAATTTGGCCAGTCTTTCTGGTAATAATCCAGAATGTTTTTGTTGTGTTTTTTTTTTTTTCTTTTCCAGTTACATTGAATGTGATTCTTAATGGCAATGAGAAGTCTGGATTTCTGTATAGCTTTGAGTGCTTCTCAAAGCACTTCCCAAAAAGAAATAAAAATTGCCCTCAGCTGCCAGTAGGCAAAGGCACAAGCAGTACCTGGGCTGGATGAGATGCCACGTGCCAGACTCCTGGTCTCTACCTTATTAAGCAATATTAACAATATTATTATTATTATATATAATATAATTATTAACAATAACAATGTTTCAGAATAAGATGGGCCAGTGCAGAGCACACACTTATCCGATCAGAAATGCAGCTATTTGCTTGAACTGTCATTTTCTTACCTTTTCATTGCTGTCCTATATTGCTGGGGCAGTGGCACAGGCTGGCCAGGGAGGTGGTGGAGTCACCATCCCTGGAGGTGTTCAAACCATGTGGATGTGACACTAAGGGACATGGTCAGCAGGCATGGTGGGGATGGGCTGACGATTGGACTAGACGATCTTAGTGATCTGTCCAACCTTAATGATTCTATGAATCTATTATTCTATGACCTTATGAAGCAATAAAGAATATCTGGAGAGGGAAAATACAAATCACCCGCAGTCAAACCCGTAACATGTGAAAAACTAAGAGGGCAGTGGTTACATGTCTGTGGACATTTATATCAACAAAGGAATTGCCACACTCCGGATGTGAGATCAGTTCTTAAGAGTTCACAATTTTCTAAGCTACTGCCACACTCCGGCAGCCCTGCCCTTGGCAGAAGATGGGGCTGGTGGGCTTTGAGGTCCCTTCCAACCCAGGCCATTATGTGATTCTATAAACTATATGGTCACTGCTTACTCAACCCCGTTTAAGTAGGAGTATTCCTGTATCTAAGCAGTTCCCAAGACTAGAGCACCTGGAAATTATGACAATTAGAAAGGTGTGGGAAAGAAGAACAAGCTCAGTAGAAAGCATTAATAGATGGCTTTCAACAAGGGAACATGCCTTTAAATGAACATAGAGCCCTGTCAAAGAAAAAAATATTCAGATTCATTCAGATTTTGCTTACAACCACTTCATTCCAATGACTTGTGAGAGCTACACAGGATTTATGCTTCAGAGGCAACTGATTCCAGCTGAGCTGATATATAAACTTGCTTTGGTAGACAGCTCGCGAGCGCCGGAAATTACTGGTTTGTATCCAAAACTCACTGTAGTTAAAGTAGAAACATGGAGAAAGCATTACAGGCTGTCTGTGACTATGCTGTAGCAAATCACTAAGGCTTTTGGTATGTTTGCTTCAAAATAGTTCTGGGCTTTCTATGGATACTCCATCACAAGAGACGTGCTATGCTTCTTAATTTAATTCTCAGAGAATCCCACGGAACACTGTTCTCCTGGGGCTGTCAACCAAGATTTGCTTTCCAGAGTGAAGAATGCATGGGAGAAAGTACCTGAAACCACAGGTTTTTGAGGGCAGCATGTCAAAGAGAAGACCTGCGGTTCCTCTCTGCCTCTGGAAGACAGTGAGGTACTCAGGGCTGCACACCTTGGCACGTGCTCCCAGGGTTTGAGAACTACTCTGCTGTACATTTCTCACCTTTCTGAGAGCCAAACAAAAGAAAGATGCTCTGTGTCTGTGACAAATTTCTGTGAATTTGCCATCCTGTGGTCCGGAAGGCAAAAGTGCACCCTGTCATACTTCCTATTAACTCTAAACCCTGGCTTAAATCCCAGCTCATGGCAAAACAGCATTGAGGGTGGACTGTGTTTGTGCATCTCTCACTCTTCTATCTTACCACATGAGGACCCCAGTTTTCTGAGCTTAATTTGAGCTAGAGGAGCACATGCATTGCTACCTTTCAGTGAGCAAGTAGACTTCAAGTAGATTTTCTGGCCAAAAAAAAAAAAAAAAAAAAAGCCAAAAGAAAAGCAGCTCTCAGATAAATTATGCATATAGGAAAATGTTACCTTCTGATTTCTTGGAAGTCTCAAAGGTATCTCCCAACTCCTGCCAGCAAGTTGCAGGCATGCAGCACAAGAATGAGGTGCTTGCAAACAGCCTGGCAGCAAATTCAGTCAGGGTTGGCCATCTGCACTTGTGTCACCTGCAAGGCTAGCTTTCCGCTCTTCTCTATTAATGAGGTTAATAAGTAGAGCCACATGCTCCCCTTGTGTGTAATGTACAAGGCATGTAGAATGCACAGCAGAATCTAATGGTCCTTTTTTTCTTTTTTAAGCATTTAAAAGAGCAAAAGGAAAAAAAAAAAAAAAAAAACTGAGACCATCAGATCAACAGGAATCCCTCCATCTTTCCGCTCATCACTTCAAGCTGTTAAAATGAAGCCCTGACAGCAAGATTATCAGTCATTCACCTTTATCACTAATGTGATTGGCATCAGATGATTGCATTGATTTCATCAAAGGAACAGCCACAGAACCTGTAACACGTTACTGCTGATTGGGAGGGCTGCAGAGAAGAGACATCAGAGTGATGATGGAAAAATATGGAGAAAGAAAAAAGGAGAAATGAGCATCCCAAACACTGACTCTCTTTTTGAGGGAAATAGTTTCCCACTTGTTCTGATGCAAGAAAGAAGGAAAAAAAAGAGGTACAATATGGTTTAGTAAATAGCCTCCACAGTCTAGCCTTGCTATTTGTATAAACATTTCATTCATGTCTTGAGATACAAAAAGGGATATAAATAAGCCCTAAATATAAATCAGAGGCTACTGAACCATAACTAAAACTATAATTTGGTTCTCCCCACAGAATAAGTTGGATCAGAGTTTCTATATAGATTTTCTTCCAGCAAGAGAGTGACTTGCACATAACTTTTTGCTGCTATGCCAGAATAGTCCCCAAAGCAGATCATCTGCCATTTCAGATGCATTCCTAGAAAACTATCCTCTATCTTCAACAGTGGCTGTTATTGATGGCAGTGATCCTTTGCTCCTGCAAAATGTGTGTTATGCCCTTTCACAATGCACAGGTCCATCTTTTCAAAGGTTTGAGGATTTCTTATTTAAAAGATTTCATCAAATCAACATGAGGGCCAGCAGTGGTACATAATGGCTCTTACAACCACAGCTGGGGATATTGTTTCACAGGTCATTTGGCAAAAGCTACACAATCTTATGGGCTTTAAAACAGCATTTTAATGGAAAGAAAAGGTGGAGAGTGTCTTTTCAATCTTTGACCTCCCAGTTTCTACCTCTCAGTTGCCCTACACATAATGACTTTCCGTGGATGAAGTTACTACTTCTAAAAAGGGGCAGCATTCCAGTGCTACCATGTGCAACAAGTTGATTACAGACTATGAGATTCATAAATTAGAATGGGATCGTTCAGTGTTTGATAACTGGTTGCCCTAACGTCAAGTACTTTCTTGCTACCAAGAAATTGTAACTTCTAACTAAGGAATGCTGTTATTCCATATGATATTCCCAAAGAGAGAGATTTAACAGTAGATAACAAAATAAGAAAGTAAGGAGTGAAAAACAGCCATAGAAGCAGAAAATTTAACACTGCAAAGACATAAGTTGTTGTCAAACTTCTTGCTGAGAGCAGGGAGCATTTCAGGACAGTTTCATTGTGCCTGTGAGAGTATTCAGTTACATTTTTATCTCTCTGAGATGTGATGGGGCTGATTTGGCAAGCAGTGGGGCATTTTTATTCCAGCTGGGTGACTTTTAATGTGAATAAGAATCTGTGCTATTTGTCAGATATTTGAATCATCTAATCCTTCTTAGTTTAAGTTATGAGGTTTTAAGCAAATTGGAAATGGAATTTCACACTATGAAGAAAAAAGTTATGGGAGACATGAGGCTAGTTGCAAACATTTTATAAATACACACCTGGTGGATTTTCACATTATCTCTTAATTTTACTGTGCTCCTGGACAATGGTAATAGAAAGCAGCATAACTTAATGATACTCTTCAGCCCCTTCACTGCATCCCCTTCAGCTGCATAAATGATGACGCTTTAGTGACACGATTCTCTTCTTTATTGTCCTTTTATTTTTTTTCAGGCAGAATTGTCACTGTTGAGAACTCTACCCCAACCAGCAGTCCTAACCTACATCAAGAAGCTCTTGGTTCACAGAGCTTGTGATTATTTTGTTCTCCTGTGGAAAGGATGTTTTTTTCATTTGTAATATCAAAATGGACTGCTGAAGGCTGATATTTTGGGATTGTTCGGGAAGGGACTTTGCAGTGTCTGCAGCTTTGGGTACAGACTGGCTGTCCGTTCAGGGCAGTCACACCACAGTGAAAGGAGAGTCTGGGTCATTTACTGTATCTATTGACTTAAGAAATCTGAGAAGCGGCAGAAATTAGACCAGCCTCCATGGCTAAGCACCAGGTTAATCTACAAGGGAAAACTCCCCTTCATAAAAAGCCTTGGCCTTATTATCTGCTAAAAAGCAACCTGAGCAGCTGAAACATTAGACAGCCTCAAGCAGTAGAAAGTAACTATAGTAAATCTATTGTAAATATTGTATTTCATTTATATTTACAATAGATATATTTCTGGGAAATACTCCAGAGGACGAATTCAGAGTCAGCAACTTTTTTTTTTTTTTTTTTTTTTTTGGAAAAGGGCATTTTAAGTAGTAATCTCAGTTACTGATATGAGCATTCTTATTTAAAGACTGATCTGTGACAGTTACATTTTTCCCATCAGGAAGTACTGAGATAGTAATACCTCTGAATTCAAGAAAATCTGCATGGAATGGTTTGAAAAATCAGATACCAGATGAGAAGTTGATCATGAATAAAGTTCCACTGAGGAATCTTTCTCCTGATTCTGGAACTGGAACGGGTTGTGGATGTCCCATCCCTGGAGACACTCAAGGTCAGGCTGGAGGGGGCTCTGAGCAATCTGATCTGCTGTAGGTGTTCCTGTTCATTTCAGGGGAGTTGGACTAGGTGACCTTTAAGGGTCCCTTCCAACCCAAACTACTTTATTATTCTATGAACCATTTAAGCAAAACTAAAGAATATTGGTTAATCATGCAAAGGCAGCTGATATTTGTCTTATTAAACTCTCATCAGTTCTTTTTATTTCCAGACTGCAGATTTTACTCTTATACTTTTGATTACAGTGCTATAAGTTCAACTTATTGTTTTATCACTCCCGTCTGGGGAGAGAATGGCTCATCTGCTAAAATCACCTGAATACTGATGAGTAAAAAGGTAAAGTAAAAAGCTTAGTTAAGTTAATAAAAGCTATGACCCTCTTGCCTAAGTACTGACTCAGGCTAGCAGCCCCAGTCCTTTCACATTGCTGAAAGCATGCAGGACCACTGTCAGCAAGACCCTTGCCAACACAAGTTTCTTCTGGTTGTTGTAGCAACAAGTTAGACCTCGATTAAACAATTATATCGTCTCAGACATGCTGTTTCCTTGATCTTCCAAAACAGACTTTTTAAAGTCAAAAATTCTTAATTCATTCAAATATATCAAATCCATTCTATTTAACATTTGTTAAATACTCTGGAGTAGAGTTTCTGTCATTAGAACTACCTGGGCTTAGACTTGATTCACAGAGACTTCCAGAAAAAAATGGTAAGAGGAGTTGATGAGGCAGACCTAGTCCTAAAAGAATTCAGTCCATCTTCTAAGGGCTTTCTCTGCAGGAAGCAAAACAAAAATGTTTTGTCTTTTGTCCCCAGAAGGTTCCCTCAGAAGAGTTCAGGGTTCATGTCACCAGACATGACTCTCCAGCACAGATTTTCTAGCACTGCTCTGGTCTGATATATTATTAAAAATTCTGCAAATGGCCCAGACCCATGAATAGATATTAACATGAGAGAGACTCAGAAGGCTGAGGAGGAAATGCTAAACATGTAAAGGCTAGTGGAAATAGCAGAGAGGCTTATTTTTCCCCATTAGTGTTGATGGTTGGGTTATTTGACTCTTTACATGCTGAATTCCTTTTAGTTCCTTGTGACCTGAGCTTACAGGAGGTGCAAAGGGTTCTTCAGGAAGTGCTGGGTAGGCAGAATTGTTTTTCTTCTGCATTTGACTGAAACTCTGCCAGAAATTTGCAAGCACTGGAATATTCTCTTTATTTTCATATCACAGTCATTATTTTCCTCACAGTGGGGTTCCAAAAGCCCACAGGGTCTTTCAGCCTCTCCAGTCACTGGCTAATGGTTGGCAGAATTTAGACTGATATTTATTTACTCTTCATGGTGTCTCTCCAAAAACTTCCCACTAAAAGAATCTGTTGCTATGACCTCATCTCAACCACCCTCAGCCACTGTTCATAAGGACAGAAAAAAACAGCAAAAGTCCAATGAACATTTCCCACTCATCCCTGGTGCCCCTATAGCAAAGAACGAACGTGGAAATACCTTGGAGGGATTGGCTGTGGGATATGGTGGCTTTGGAGGCCACCATAAGTGGATAGGGATTATCTTCCAGAGCCATGGCCACATCACACTTCCCATGGAAGTTCAAAGAAGTATGTTGCTTAAACTCACAGAATCCCAGAATGACTGAGGCTGTCAGGAATCTCTGAGTCCATCTGGCCCAGCTCTGCTCCAGCAAGGAGCCAAGCCTGGTGGCTTCTGGAGACCTCCAAGGAGGAAACCTCACTGCCTCTGGGCAGGCTGTGCCAGTGCTCCATCACCTGCAAAGTGTTAGAGATCAGCAACAATATTGCCTGTTGAAAAGTA
This sequence comes from Lagopus leucura, assembly GCF_019238085.1. Classification (NCBI taxonomy): domain Eukaryota; kingdom Metazoa; phylum Chordata; class Aves; order Galliformes; family Phasianidae; genus Lagopus; species Lagopus leucura. Next base: position 41,099,925 of record NW_024962263.1, read on the forward strand.
TACGTTTTGTGCTCCCTGTGGCTTGGATACTATGTCCCTGTGATTTCAGTGAGTTTTACAGGAGCAAATACAACACAACACAAGCTGAGCTGAGTGCAGCGTGCCAAAATCCCAAATCTAAAATCACTGGTCATCCAACAGATTCGTAGGGACAGAGAAACAGGCACTAGGTGTACAATGACATGGCAGTGTCTATGCATTAGACCAACCACGATTTTTTTCAGCAGCGGCCCACAGGTAGCTCTATAGAAAACAAGACTAAAGCATAACTGCTTTAATATTCCTATGGAAAGCAAGTGGGTTCTTACATGTGTCCCTCAAAGATAATGGAGCTAAATCAGCATACATAGAAACACACTGTGTTAATATGAACTGCAACGTAAGTGGATGTTGCAGGTCGGGAATCTTTGTCAGGTCCTGTTTGGTGAGCTATACTAAAGAAAAACAAAGAAAGAACAGGAGGACTAAAGTGGAAAAGAAATCAGGTCCTAGCTGCTCCTTAATGTCTGAGGATTCCATTCTGACAAGAAGTTCTTACAACAAAAGGGCTTCTAGCCTGTTAAAAATTAATGATCATATTCCCTTACAGCACAATCATTCCTGGTTAAAAACATGTGTACATTTGTGATCAATTGTTTAATAAGGGCAGTTGCAGCTTTCCTTTTATTGATGTATGCTGACTGTGGTCCTGGTAGGAAAAAGCTATTAGTACCTCTACTCTGACCAGGGCTCTCATTCACTGGCTAAAGGATAACTGCTCCCCGTTGTATCCTTCCCTTCCAGGGTTTCTTTGTCTCTAAATAGCTGAGCAACACCGCAATGAACGATATCACTAAACAAAATCGGGTTTGGGATCTCCATGTGGCTTTTCTCACTTCTTTAAAAATCACACATGTACACCTCATTTCCTTGCAGTGCAAGAGTGAACTCTTATCTGCTACTACAGATAAAAAGCTAGCAGTTGATTTTTCAACTCATTTCTCACATACAAAATTTTTGTCTCTGCATACATGGTCGGAACTAAAAGTTATGCAGAAGAGTGATTGAATTTCCAATAACTAGAAAACATTTTAAATGGCATTTTTACATGCCCCTACAGACAGTTGCAATAAGATCGCTGCCTATAGAATTAGTACTGGAACTTGGCCTGTGTCACCAGGAGAAGGCATGCAGCCTTTAGCAAACACATTCAGTTCCAGCTGGGAAATCACATTTTCTTTCATCAAGAAAAACCTTGTCCTGTTATAAATAATGCCTAGATTTAAAATGGTGCTTGAAACAACAGTGACAGTCATACACAACTTTTAGATGATTAGTCTAAGTTCAGCTGTAAGTTTCTAAATCACCCCCATAATAGCGAGTCTTGATTATTCTTATCTAATCCATTAAGCTGCTATTTAATAAAGCAATTATTACTGTGATTTCATTTACTGATGAAAATGCCAATAAACAGAAATTCAATGAGGCAAACATCAGTTCAGCACCAAGCACAATTACCTTGCTGATTTTACCTTGGTGTACTGAGAGGCAGTGATCACAACTCACATGACATGCATGCTGCAGCATTTGCCTATGAGCATTTAGCAGTCATTTCAGACATTATGTGTGATTCAGATCTTGCATATTTTCTAAAAAATATATTTGCCTGGAAACTGCTTCTAAGAAACTATCTGAACAAGAGAAAGAAAAAAAATCTTGAATGTTTACTATTTCACTTATACTAGAGGGACTTTTCAAAAGTACAACAAAGGTCAAAATAGGTCAAAACAGCTTTTTAAAAGGTATTCTCTCTACCCCCAGAAATGAAAAATGAGAACAAAAAGAATGAAATAGTGTGAGAATTTGTTTTATCTGAGGTTATTTCTTGACTATTCCTTTCTTTCACCAAGGCTTTTGGCTCAGCATTCTAGAGAATACATGCTACCCTGAATTATATAAAATTCTTACATGAAAAATAAACTGAAATATATTGACTAAGACAACTTAAAGGAGAATACTGGTTGCATTAAAAAAAGAAAATTAATTTATATTTAGGTAAGTTTGATTGTATGTGTAGACCATACAATGAGTGTGCTTGTTCTGTGTATAGAGAAACTGGACCACTAGGGAATTTTAATCTTTCAAAATGCAGAAATATTTTATGTGCAGAGGACTTACATAACAGAGTTCATTGAAAACCACATTACTTTACACCACAGAAATAGAACCACTCTTTCTCACATTATCTCATTTGTAGGCTTGGCTTTTGGATCCAACAAGACAACCATACATCATAATAACGCTGTAACGCAATGGAATGCACAGCAGTAGCAGCACAGTAGCAACATCCTAGGCAAGTGAGGATATGCTCAAATGCAGCAGCTGTGGGCAAAGAAACAAAAGAAAGAATCTGCTTATCCATGGAAGGACCTAGGTAGGCAGAGATCTCCAGTGACACACCCTTTCCTCCACTGACAGCCCTTAAATGAAGTCTGGGAAGGGGTGGATCCTGGCTCCAGCCTTTCTGGTCACCCAGGGACATTGCATGCACCTGAGCTTACCTGGGTTAGCCCTGCCTTCCCATCAGGTGCTCAATCACTGGTTCGCATGCCATGACTTAGCATTTTCTGCTATAGTTATTTATAAGGATAGTGTCATTAACTTGTAATTAACAAATACAGCACTCCTAACGGCCACTCACAAATCCCATTGTTTGCATCCCATGATACTCTAGCCCAGATAGAAGCTTTTGTCTTCAACTGCTGAAGACAAAATCTAGACTAGGGATGAATGAAGAGAAGATCTTTCTAGAACAAAGCACATTTTTTGAACATGGCAAGGAAACCATGAATTTGGGAAGTGGGCACTGAGTCCTCTTTGTGGTGGTCGAGATGCTTCCCCCGGTGACGACTCCCAGTACACACTGCTGCTCCCAATAAAGCCAGGCTGCAAGTGGCAAGTATCTGTAGGTATTTTGGGTATCTTTTCTGACTGAACAAAGATTTCACTTTTGGGGCACGTCCTCACGTGTACTACTTCACCAGCTATCCAGGGTAGGGGTCAGCTGGGATAGAGTAGCTCCAACCTGATCAGCTCACCCGATTTTCCTAGGAATGAAACCTGGGCAGGATGTAAGGAAGAAAGCCTTAAGCCCCAGCTGGCCATCATGCCACCATGGGGCCTTGCATCAGCATCAGCTTTCAGGTCTTCCAGGAAGCATCCCTGAGGAAACACAAGCTGCACCATCACGGTTACTGTTCTGAAAACTACTCTTTCTTCTACAGTTTTGGCCAGATCTGTAATCCCTACAGCTCTGCAGCCAGGCCCAGATCAACTGACTGGAAAAGCAAACTCTTGTGCAACACACCATTTCAATTGCCTTTTTCCCTCTCAGCACTAGTAGACAGGAAACTCTTATTATCCAAACCCAAGAGTTTGTAATAAAATCAGGATTTAATTATTATTTTCCCCTTTTTTCCACACAAAATACTAAAAAGGGATATTTTCATCAGTGTTGACTTGTGTTTTACATACGCCAGTGAAAGGAGGTCACAGTGATTAATTGGGGCAAGAGGTGTGAAGAAGGAAGTCATTTTTTAGATTTTCAAATAGGATTAACTTTGGTTTTATTTTTGTTGTTACATTAAAAAATAATGAGAGAAAATTGTAAAAATATTGCTTTGTATATAGCAGTTTTTTAATTGTAATAAATACTTCTTATTGTCAAGACACCATGCAGTTCTGAAAGCTTATGCTTTTATCTAGGATTTGAAGTCTAATTCAGAAATAATTAGTCTTTTTTTTTTTTTTCCCCTAAAAGAACACTGCTTTTATACTGATTTCAGTTGTACCAGAATTAGTTTGAATCTGACTGACTTTTTAATAAAACAATGGAGCACAGGGAAGAAGAAAGCCATTTTCTTATGTGTTTTTTTGAGTGACATGGTTGCTTTTATTGTTAAATATGCTCTGACAGAGCTGGGAGATATTTTAGCAAAATATTCTGAAATGACACTAGCTGAATCTCCTCAAGAGCTGCACTCACAACTGACAAAGTCACCCTTGCTTACGAAGTGTAAACATACTTCAATTAAAAAATAATAACTGGAAGATCTGATTTTGAAGAAAATCTACATTGGACCCAGGAGTTCTATCAATGTAATTCTTTAACTGGGGCTTTTGTTTGTTTAATCACATTTTGCTGTTTATTTGATGCTGTTAATCTATTAGAAATAACAGCTGAATCAAGTTTTAATCTGTTAATTTTATAACACCAAAGATCAAATTTACTTTCAGCCTCCTGTGCCAGAAGATCCTGGCTGTTTACTCTGGTTGGAGAACCTTACATTGTTGCCTAAAAGGGAGGGGTTTTTTTTCCTATCAGGAGATAAACCTTTTAAAACATTTATGCACTCTAATTTAAATTCTTCAGAACGCGTGTATGTTGGCACTGCTGGGAGTTATTATCATATTTAATAGCAGACCATTATCCATCCTCCAACTGTCTGGGAACACAAGTGAGGAAAGCACAGCTAGATATTTTACCATGTATGATGCAGAGCCCACAACATATAAGACTGATTCAGAGGGCTGTGGGTGATATCTAGTAAAAACTGGGTTATGGGGTTGGTCTTATTTTGTTTTTAAGTGGCTATTTCCAAACTTCAGCTGTCATCCAGGTCTTTGCACTTTTTTCCCAGAGCTCCACTGACACTGGCAAAATTACACCTGCGTGCAGTTAGTGCAAGATTAGAGTGGTGTCTATAATATATATATTTTTTCTGTCAAAGATTGTTGTGAAATCAACTCATCCCATTCCTCTCACTAGTCACACCAAGAAAAGTACTCACGTAATTAAGTTAGAGCAATTAATTTCAGAGTTTGGAAGATACCAAAATGAAATGAAAGAAGGAAAAGGGGAAAGGGAAAAGGGGGGAAGGAAAGATAGAGGGAAAGAAAGAGAGGGGAAAAAAAAAACCACAACCAACTATGAGGCACAAGGGACAAAGAGAACTTCCCTGAAGCTTATCTTGACTATGGGATCCAAGCACACTTCTCATTCTCAGATTCTATTCAGATCCTATTGTGCACCCTTGCTGATCATGACAGGATGAGGACTGGGCACATCGTACCGGGAAGTCACATGATTTGAAAGTCTCCTGGAATGGCTAAGAAAAGATCAAACTGAAATTACACATCTTGATACAAGAGAATATATTCTCAACACAGTTATCAGAATCAGAATGGCTGCACTATTTGGACCAACGTGATTCTTTATTACTGCAGAGTTCCCCAGACAGGTGCTGATAACTTCAGCTTACATATTTATTCTTTCAACTGGGGAAACAAATCCTTCAGGATTACACATGAATGTAAGGCAAAAGGCCTTCCAAGGCTGTCTCAGAGCTCCATTGATACAGATCAGCTTTAAAGAGCATCAGCAGGTGGAACATAATTTGGTTGTCAGAGTGTCTCAGACTAACTTTCCTTCGACTCACATTGAACTGTTTTGATCAACTGATATGCATTCTGATGATTCTATCTATTTTCAGGATGGCCTGAAATTCCCTGTGGTATGGAAGAATGAGAGGAACATCCTACAGCAAATGCCTGGAGAACAATCCAAGAGCACTGATTGTCCCCAGTTCCTCTCTGCACGCAGCTCTGCAAGGGAAGGCTTGCACATTGCCAAAGGGGATGCAGTGTGCATGTCTCCTATCTGCAAGTCGGGAATATGCGTTGGAGCCAGCAGTGGGATTTGTCAGCCCCAGTGTAGGCTGTTGATTTATGATTCATCTCATCCTAATATGCACACCTAAAGAAAAATGTGGGCTGTGCTCTAGAAAGTGCCTATTTCCAGAAGTTACTTTAAAGGAGCATAGATGACTCTTGCTGTAGAGGTTCAAAAGCTAAATTTTTGCTGTGGGGCAGACCAGCCACATTTTCAGTTTCACATTCATAATCTCTGAACCTGCAACACATCCTTTTAACTTGCACCATGATCCAAGGAGATCTATCTATTTTAGAAGAAAACTTCTTGTAAAAGGCATTGCCATCTCCAAAGACACACACACATGAAAAAAATATAAGACATGGGACATTCACTACTGCTAAGATCCATCATCAGTCATTTTTACCTGTCATTTGAAGGACTCTTCCTCCTTTGCTAACCTATAAAAAGTAAAGAAATAGACATCTGTGAAGAGTTCTCCGAGAGCATTTGTGTTATTCAATGACTCTTCCTCCAGCATCAGCCACACAGTTTCCTGATTTGGAAGGAGCTGGCCCAGGTAAACATGGCATAATTACGGGTTTTGCCTTCAAATCCATTACATTACATGCGTGTCACAAAGGCAGTTTGCTGCTTAAGGGCACCAATGATCAAAATCCACTTCCAGTAGTTGGCAACCCTGCACATGGCAGGGGGCTGGAGCTCAGTGATCTTTCAGGTCCCTTCCAACCAAAGCCATTCTACAATTCCATAATTCTCTCTTGTGAAAAGATACTGTGCTGATAGAGCTTGCAGTGCTTTTGCTCCAATCACATTTGAGCAACATACACTAAAATTAGCTCACAGTGACATCATCCATATCTTCTGTTTTCAACTTCAGAAACCAAGCACACTCTAATTAGCTATTTTTAGATGTGAACGCTGATTGCTGATTAAGTCTTTCTCCTCAATAAATCCTGTGGGTTTTTTTATTTTATTTTATTTTATTTTCAATTCTGTTGTGGTTGGGAAGTGATTGAGGAGGTATTTGGAATGGGATGGCATGACTCATGGGAGATACACCTTTGGCTTCAGTGGCAGGAAAATGCTGATCATTTTGGAAAATTCCAAACCTAAGGGCTTTTTCAGATATGTTGTTTAAAATGATCCTGTGAAGAGGAGCTTATTTTTCAGGGTATTATTTTACTCCATCAATAAAATAAAGTTTTTTTGCAATTTTAACAGGATTGTTTATCTGTGTGAGGACATTTTTCATTTCTAAAGATGCTTCCATCAAGTAATCCCAACAGCATGAACATAATCTTACAAATGCGCTAGAAATGTAAAACTAAAGGATCTACTTGAGTCAAGTGGGTGTTCAACAATAAACTCAGAACTGTTTGCCCCACTCCCTTTTCTTTCACTGTTTGTTCTATACGTCTTAAAAGCAATACTATGAACTATTTAACATTCTTGGAAGCAGATTTAAAAAGAAGAAAAAAGATGAGACTGAAAAAAAAGGCTGCTTTTCTTCTACATAGTTTCTCCATCAGAGAATAACCGACGACCATAATTTATGTGAGATCATTGCACCACGTATGTATTTCTGTAACAGCACATGCTCTGAATGTTATCACGGGCTCAAAGCAATGTGTTTAAACCTCAAAGTTAGCACCCAGCTCAGCTTGAATAGTATTATGGGTCCCTTTACCAATTGTATGCACAGAGTTTAAGCTGCACGGACAAGATTCTTCCATTAGCACCACCTGGTGGGAAACGCACACTGCAGATAACATGATGAAGTTGCAATGCCTTCCCTTTGCATGTGAGTGCATGCACACACATATGCACTTGGTATGCACAGATGGATTTAAGGAATAGAAAGCCCTGAGGGAGAGGGGTGGGGGGTGGGGAAAGACTGGCAGACTTCATTCTTCTGTTCTTATATTTTCAGTACAACAGCCAAACTAGTGCCTGCTGCAACATGTCTTTTTTTCTCTGTTGAAAAATAACAAAGTTTATGGAAAGAGAAAAAAAAACAAGCTTATTTCAATGGTTTCTCAGTAACAGAGAATAGTTAGTCAACAAGGCTGTGTTTGCCTCTTGTATGTCTAAGAGGAATCTGTCTCAGAGAACAAGCTCTTGCCAGCTTCATTCACACAAACGTTTTCAAAATGTTCCCTTTTGAAGTGAAGCATTTTGAAAACTGCATTGATTTCAGTGACAACACTTCTAAAAGAGAAACAGCATGACTTTATTTGAGTAAAGAATCTGATTTTAAGGGAAAATTGGTTTTATGTTATTTATGTACTATGTCATGTCTTCTTAGGCAAAACTTCCATTTATTGTGGAAAAAAATACCAAAAACGTTCTAAAAAGACATGAAATCTATTTGAAATGTTTGCATTTCAAAACAAATGTTTGATTATTTATACGTCCTCATTTTCTGAAGCAGCTTGTTTTTCACCAAGTCTTAAAACAATGTGTTTTCATTCTAAGACAAACCAAAATGCATTTCCAAATATTGATGTATCTAACAAGATAAAAATGCCTAATGTCTACCAGATCTTTTTACTGATTGAAGATTAACACAGTGAGTCTTTACCCCAGCTGGCATGTAAAGGGCAACATCTGATCATACAAGTCCCAGCAGAGCACATAATTAATATTGGCCCATGAATTCAACTCCGAAGTGTGAGAAACATTTTAAATTCTTATGTTACAGATGAGACAGCAACAGAGATTAAAAAAAATGTGCTTTCATATACAGGAGAAAGAACTGCCTAGAAATGAATTGTGCGTGTAGACCTTACGGATAACCTTGTGCACAAACTGGTCTTCAGAGATCAGTAGGGCCCAAATGGGCACAACAGTAAGTTTCACTTTATTTGTCCAACATGCTCTTATTGCTCTAATCACTACAATGTCTTTAGAGCAATATCTTGTGAAATAAGTAGGCAAAATATAGGCTAGATCTTAATCCTCAAATGACAACTTCTTATTATCACTTTATTTTTCCAACAACTATTGCTATGATTGGTCTATTCTGTTACTTACAGTGGTGTTTATCCTAAGGATGAAGGGAGGATGAAGGTGGTTTTTTTTTTGTTTTGTTTTGAAGCATTTTAATGGCACTGGAAAACTGTGAACTTGCATGGTCAAATACTGTAGATCTGTAGAGAGAAAGGTGTATTCAAAAACAGAAATATGAAAGAGTTGAGGGTGGGGGGAAGAACATCCATGATCAACTCACTTGGTAGGGTTATCCTGTGTTTTTCAGTGTTTCTTGTCTAAAGACAGAGTGAAACAATCAGCTTAAAGTCACATTTTTCAAACATACGTTACTTTGATGTTTGTCTAAAACTGGTGGAGAATGTCAGACAAAGAGTTTGGATTTTTACATTATTTCCTTCAAATTACTACTGTTTTCTACAAACCGGTGAATTTCCTAGCAAAGGACTGACTATATTCTGCTTTCCAGGCAAAGGAGGCACAAACAATGTGTGTCAAGGCATCTGAAGTTGTCCTCAAGAGTTAGCCTACCCTAACTACACAGTTTTAATGGCCAGGCTGCAGTAGCCATCTTTGAAGGACACTAAACAAAAAACAAACAACCAACAACAACAACAAAAAAAAGAGGTAGAACTGAAGCACCCACTTCGAACTCCATAGGTAGCCTGCAAAAATAATCTTGTAATCATTACTCATTGCTAGTTTGCGTAATCATTGAAAATTCAGTGAAGAACGTGCCACGCGATTATGATGATGATGCTTTGGTAGTTACTTGTCCATGAATTAAGAATGAAGTCTATGAGTCCAAAGCTCTGCTAGCAGCATGGAGAAATCTTCTACGGCACATCATTTGCCTGGCTTAAACCTCTATTATCAGTCCTTGGTCACTTACAGTAATCCCTCACCTAAGTATCTAATTAAAAACGTATCGATACATAAATATATATAAATACACACACACACACTATCTAAGGCAGCATTTAAGACAAAAGGTGCGCATTGTATTTGGCATATATGAATCACCAGGATGCAGACAGCACAGCTTTAGGGATATTTTTATGCTTGTTTTAATCAGCCCAGGGGTAGAGCTAAGAACGAGTTTTGCTGTTCTTGGTTATACACATTAACATATTCCACATACACCAGATTGCAGCATGTGGTGGTAGAAGAGTCATTCTGAGCAAGAGGAAAAAAAGAATAAGGATAAAAGCATTATCAAGGCTTTTAAAATAAAACTTCTAAAGCACCTTTAAATTGTAACATCTTGAGCAAAGAAAAGCCTGAATTATGTAAAAGCAGGCAGGGAGCCAACATCTGGCAGTAATAAGATTGTTTTGTAAGCAAGCAGTTTTCTACACAGCACGCAGTTCTTGGTCCACATTAGAGCAAATAGCAAATCTGTGAAGATGTGCATGGTCTCCGGCTGCCAGAAGGATACCCTAAGCTTTGAGCAAATTTTTTTGTGTCATTTGATCTCCAAAAACAGCCAGCTGAGATGAGTTATATTCCCCCTGCCAGGAACCTCGAAAGAATTGTTCAAACCATACACTCATTCCTGCTGAATTGGAAACAAATGCCATCACTTCATTGTTGGACTTTGAAATCAAACTCTCTCCAGCTCTTCCCGGCGTTGCTGGGAGGAAACAAAGCTCCTTCCTGTGTCTGCCACTTTTGTCTCTGTGGAGGCACCTCCTTCCCTCTGCTCCCCTTACCCTTCATCCCTCCTCTCCTCGTCCTGTGATTGCAATCTCTCATTCCAGAAAGCCACATCACAGGCACGTCCCATGTGTTAACTATCTTCTGTTTGCTGCCATTAGACTTTGCCATCGCCTGTAGAAATTGAATTGCTTAATTAGGTCCAGAGAACTGGAGAACAACAAGTCCATTCAGAGTGGCATCCAGCCAGCAGCTTCTTCCTTTAACTTTGTTTGGGTTTGGTTTTCCTCTTTTCTTTTCTTAGAAGGGAAAGATCTCAAGTCCTTCCCTGCTCCTTCCCACCTGTAAAATCCACAGAACATTTGGGTATGTTAGGGGCTTAGAAAGACTGCTTGCAGAGACATTCCTGCTAAGCCAGCCCCACTGTCACTACAAGAAAATAAGAGGAAAATGGTAAACTATCAAACTGCAAAAACACTGAGACCAGTGCGTGCTCGAAAAAGAATAGGCAGCCACTGATATTTGCTCTCCAAACCATGAAGGACATTGACAGTCTCAGGCACTCAGCAGCACGTTAGGAAAAAGGTGTTGGAGGTTATCCTCCCAGTTCTCAGAGCTGTGTCTAAGTGTGATTTAGATTTTACTCCAGCCTTCATAAGAAATAGTCGCTTCCTCTTAAGTCAAGAATGGTTGAACAGCATCCCAGATATTTAACTCTCAGAGTATCTTTACTGACAATGAAGCATGTATGCATGCTTTGCTTCAAACTGCCCTCCTTTCCCACTCCCCACACAGGGTATCAGAAAGCATTCAGACATTTATCATTTCAAAGTTATTTCACTGCAAATTGCACACTCACCTGCTGAATACTTGCATTATCATATTAAAGGCATTTCCTCACTTTTCTTATTTGACTTCTAGAGTTTATTTCCTCAGGAGATTATGCCAGAGATTCAAACTAAACTGTAAATCACCACTGCTGCATGCAGCAGAATTTCATGGAATGGTAGAAAGCTTGGGTTGAAAGGGACCTCAAAGCCCACCCAGTCCCACCCCATGCCATGGGTAGGGCTGCCCTGCAGCTCAGCAGATCAGCTGCCCAGGGCCACATCCAACCTGGCCTTGAGCACATGCAGGGATGGGGCACCACGTCTTCTCTGGGCTGCTGTGCTGGCACCTCTTCATCTTCTGAGTAAAGAACTTCCCCCAGCATCTAATTAAATCTCTAAATTTTGTGCAATATAGTGTAGAGGCACTAGATATTATCCAATATTGCTTAGGTTTACTCAGTAATATACAGTCACCTGACATACAAACATAAAAGTGAAGAAATTCCCCTAGAAAAAAAGAGAAGAAAAAATGAAGCTCTTTCAAGTATTATTTTAATAAAGAAGTTATTCTTTACTGCTGTAAAAGATCTATATACTAAGCTGAGATTCAGTGCAATTATCTGCAGCACACACATCAGCCAACACTGGTGAAGCAATGCCATCAGGTTCTCCTTGGAAATTTAATACAAAAAAAGGAAGAATACAGTTCTTCATTTGCTTTTTTTTTTTTTTTTTTTGTATCTGGAAGAAAGCATGTTTCTTCTCAACGAAAATATATTATCACAGTTCTTCATGTTTCAAAGGCCTTTTACATTGGAGTATATAGAATGGAAGGGTTGCTATGACTAGGTGAAAATTAGCAAACTTTGGGTATAAATAGAGTGCCACAGTCCTTGAAAGACTCCTATACAAAACACGGAAGGAATTTCCTTTTAAACAAAGAAACTGAGTTCAGAAGAAATACATGGATGCATCAAATACCTAAGACTATAGATTAATTGATCCTTTTAGCTGATTATATCATTAAAAATTCTCCATAGGCAGTTATCCCTCTCATCACTATCTGCATGCAAAGCAGCATACCTCAGTCTGTGCGTGCTCACAGGCAGCACCTGCACTTGGGGAGGGTCTTGGGAGGAAGTGACAGAAGGGGCCTTCCTTTCCCACTTCTAAACAAAGCTTCACCATGTAGAAAATTCCTGGAAGCTACATTCTTATGTCCAAGGACAGATTTCTTCAGAGGAAGTTGAAGCGAGGGGAAGATCAAAGAACAGATAGGAAGAAGCAGGTTGGAGCAATGGAAGATTCAATCATCAGGCAAATAAACAACGGGGTATGTGACCTCAGAGGGGCCGCAGGGGAGCCAGCATCACAAGCTAAAAGGTGGTGGAGGTGGATTTCAGCGGAAACCTGGACAGGGGCTGGTGAAACAGGCAAAAAGAGCATGTGGTGATCTGCCCAAAAAAATACTGGTGGCTCAGGTGGCGCGTTGTAGGCGATGGCGGATGGAGATGCTGGAGGTAACACTCACATCCATGGAACATACAGGCCAAGATTTCTAGTCTTTTGCTAAGGGTGACAAAGAAAATTGACTGCAGGATAAGGAATGCTTGCATGAATAAATAAGCTGAAAATAAGAAACAGGTTGTGAGTCACAACAGAGGGAGGTCACCAGTTCATCTATACTGGCACTTGCGCTGAGAAATGAGCTATTTAATATATTTAGGCATTATTAGAAAAATGGATAAGGCATGAGGTAAAGACTGCCATTGACACTGAGTTATGCAGAAGAGTAAGAACTTGAGCAGACTGAAGAACTGCACAAGGGCCTGACGAGACTGAGCAGCTAGGCAATAAAAGAAAGTGCTGAATGAAATTCATTGTGTATAAACATTACACTGATGCATGAAAAGAAAAACAATCCTAGCTCTGCATAGACAGCAGTGATTTCCCAGCTAAGGGTTACCACTCTGGAACAAGACCTTAACTGTGACAGATAGTTCCATAGAATGAAAGTGAAAATGTCAGGAACAACCAAATAAATAAAACAAGAGAACAAAGCAAAATCATTTTTGCTGCAGTTGTGCCAAGCCATGATTCACAAATACGTTTCAAATTGTTTGCCTTCATTTTGTAGAAGAGTGGAACACAATTTAAATTGGAGTTGTTCAGAAAGGTGCAGGGCAGGTGAGTAGCAGAGTAGAAAGGCAACCACGTGATGAACAAGCACAGAGTCTGAGCTTCTACATCTTGGAAGAGAGAAGACTTGGAGCATCTCCAGTCAAAGACTACAAAACCACCAGAGAGAGATGTGGAGTGGGTAGGGACAGATCTGTAGTCCTCTCTCCACAAGGCAGGGTGGGGGGAGATAATGTTAAGATTATTTTCCCAGTGCATACTTATCCTAGAGGTCCTGCTTATCATCAGTGATAGAGACCACTTTGAGCAAGACTGAAGTTTGGTCCCGTCTGGTACTGCCACTTCTGAGAGTCATGGTAGCCTCTTAGATCCAATCAGACCAGTCCACCTCTGAAAGTCACTGTTGTTCTTCTCAATCAGAAAAGCAAAATCAAGCGGAAAACAGGCATGTTACTAAGGATATTGTTAGTCATCTTACCCCACGCACCACTACTCATAACTTGAAGTGACCCAGTGTTTTCAATAATAGATTCAAATTTGTTCCCCTTGATAGCATTCCTACACTTTTTGAGCTCATTTCATATACACATACTTTGAATAAAGCAGCAGGAAAATGGAGTGCACCCAGAAAATTAAACTCAGATTTGTAATAGCAATTGCTCATACCAATAGCTGATTTCATGAGTGAAATGAGGATGATCACAGAATGAAAACTCAATTCACAGCAGAAGGAAAATGTCTTTGTTTTCATATTCTACATATTCTCCTAAGAATTTAAATTTTTCCACAATTATCTTATAATAGCAAACATATTTTTAAAGAACAAAACAAAAATGTGTTGACAACGTTGAAGCCAAAAAAGGGTGGGGAGCAGAAAGGATAAAACACATTGCAAATAATGCCTGTATGCTCTTTGCCCAGTTTAACCCTTGTACATTCATCGTGATCGTTATTACTATTTTTCACTTACATATTGTTATCAAGCACCGGATATTCAGTTCACAACTGAATATCTCCAAAATGAACTCAGGAGGAATATGGTTGATTTTTAAAAAGTAGAGAAGGCATCTGACATATACCTGAAAAAAAAAAAAAATCCCTGTGAGAGCAAATAACATCCTTAAAATATATGTTTATTTCAAGTTTCCTTTAACTCTCTCAGAACTCTGCTAATGTCGAAGGGGAAGTAAATCCAAGACACCATAAAGCCATCAGACACACCTTGAGTTTAATATATCAATATCTCTTATAGCTCAAATTCTGAAATAGTAGGAAGCGTTGTTTTAGCCACAATGTAACCTATTATGATTGAAATTATGGATTTGCACAATTGGAGAAAGGTAGAAAGAAAGATCAAAGGAAGAAAAAGCTCTATGCACTGAATGTACACACTGCGAACACCAGTTTTGTCAGTTGATTCACAGCTTCTGACAGAGTTGCAGATTTTGGAGCAAAGACAATCTTGAGTTCAATCAAGTTGAGTCAATCACTGCTTAAAAGTGGTCTCAGGATTTCTGTCCACTCCTAAAGCTACAAAATCTGTCAGGGCATTTTTTTTCCCCTCTAGTATGATAGATAGATTTATCTACACTAATGTACATACTTCTTTTCACGGACGGGAGGCTCACATTCACAACAGATGGAGAAAGCATCTGATTTAAATGAAGAAAGTACACATAATGGCGTCAAATAACGATGATGTTGTAAGCTGGCTAGAAGATCAGACACCAGTTTCTTCCTCAAGCTTTTCCAGCCACAAGAAGTTTAGGAATTATTTTTAACACAAAGTACTGTATAGTCAGTGACTGAAGTATCAATTAAAAATTACCTTTAGAACAGTTGTTTCTTTCCTATAAATTATCACATCACATCTACATTACTACCAAAGAAAAGGAAAAAAAGGAAACATGCACAGAAAATAGAATGAAAATGTTTCAGACTCGGCATTTGCTAACCTGTGTCAATGTTTTACCATCAGCATGTTTCAGCTAAAAATCATCCAATAAAGGAAAGATTATTACTGTATCCACTGTAATGAATAGATAATAGTGCTGACTTCTAATGACAGTGTAAAACTAGTCTGGCATCTTAGTGAAAACTCATGCCATTAAGAGTCCAGTTTACAACAAATTTTGAAACAAAATTAGGAGGCTTTGAAATCATAAGATGACACTGTGGGACTATGGAATAAAATATGCTATTCTGTAGCTTGTGTGCATGCATCATGAGTATGTGCTGGGAAGTGGGGGACTGCTCAAGGCATACAGCAATACATTTTAATCTGTAAGTGAAAGAAAATGTCATGTCTCATTTCTTTGTTTTTTTTTTTTTTTAGTGTTGTACAGCACATTCTTCTCAGATAGGCAGATTTTCACCTCAGTGAATCATTAATGAAAAGTTGATTCAGATGAAAAGTTGGAAATGAACAGTGCAAGCACAAAGCCCTTAACCTTTCCCCGTTTAGGCTGTACAGGGGTGCTAACATAGCAACGCCAGTGGTACATATGAATTTAATAGGTCTACTATTGCCTGTATCATACTAATTTCAGATACAACTCTTCTCTTTACATTCTAGAAGCCTACCAAACCTCAAATATACCAACCAATACATCTCTCTCTTCAGTCTTCAGCTATGAGGAGCACTGGACCCGACATTTCTGTTCAAAGGGAAATCTAAATACTTTATTGATATTTTGGCTTGACAACAGAACAAGAAAATGAAATGTTGAAGCCCACTAGAGAAGAGGAATCCCATGAAAGTTTTCTGAATAATCCCATGTTTTCTTGAGCTTTAAAAAGTGGATTAAGGAGCATTTCATCTTAGGATGCCCAAGACCCTTGCTTCCAGACAGCCTAGGAAGAAGCAGGCATAATATAGAAAAAGAAATTGAAACCATTAAGCTGCCTACCACTGGAAGAAAAAGCTTTGTCTTTTCTGGAGGTGTTTGCTCTCTTATCATCAGCCAGGTGACCAGTTAAGAAGCCAGGAGGTTAATTCAGCAAAATGAAATCCAGAAGCTCATTTCCACTTCATATACCCTGGTAGATCCTGTCCATTTCAGTGACTCAGTTGTTCAGTAAAATTAAAAGTGCCATTTTTTTTTTTTTTTTTTTCTGAGCAGCTTTACTTAGTCTGAAATAAATGCTCTATTTGGTCCTGGAGAAAATAAAAATAAAAATAAAAACATGCTTTCAAGACTATATTAGTAATTAGTAATTTTCCCAGACTGCTGTGTCCTTTCATGGCAGCTGTTCCCCACTGAAGCATTTACATTTTCTCACTCCCTAAAAACGTAGACAAACCAGCCCATGGTGCCTGTTATCCTTTCATGGCATGGGATTAAAACCACATCAAACTAGAAAGAAAGCAACTCTGTTCAAGACATAACATTCCAGTCCAGAAGTTCTCCTGTGACTTCTGCAGGTCTCTTCTGCTCTGAATGGGTGATTGGAGAAAGTGGGAGAGGAGCTGATAAACTTATTCCTTTTTTCTTCCTTCCAAGTAATATCTCTCTTTTTCTTCCCTTCTCAAGCTAGTTGCAGCTCCTTGTCTGATTAACTAAATCTCTCCTGATTAACTAGATCTCTGTAAGGCATGTGATTCACATAATAATTGTAGACACTGCAACATCTTCTGCTTCTGCCAAAGCACACTGCAAGAAGATATGGGATAAAGGCAGTGAAATCCAAGGAAGAAATCACAAAAAGCAGTTTCAGTAAGCAAAGATTCATCTAAGCTCACTGTATGAAATTAGGCAACCAGACCTGACTAAAATCACTTCCAAGTCACCTTCAAATTTTAATTGAAAGATGATAAACAAATGAGATCAGAACAGAAATCACTCAGATGTGATCAATACTACTGAAATAAAGTAAACCTGGAATCAGCCTGTAGGCAAATAAAAAAGTGGATGCCTCAGCTACTGAATCCCTCTGGATTAAAGGTGTCTGAGACATTCTAAAACATATTACAAAAGCTGTGAGGGCAAATTCATGGCAATAATTGCTAAAGGCTTTGGTTACTCCCAGGCAAACCGGAAGAGTGACACAATGGGTTATGAGGCAAAAAGCTTAAATCAGTTGTTTGGTTTTACGTGGTAAAAATGGCTGCTTTGTGGAGAAAACAGCCAAAGATCTGACAAAGGAAAAAACATGTATTGATCTAATTCTAAGCTATCCACCAGACTCAACTCAGAGTTTACCACAACGTACTCAGATTCAACATCTTTGTAGGAATAAGGGTGAAAACAATAACGACAGCTGTAGCATCACTGAAGAAAAACATCAGAGATTAATCAAAAAAGAAAACAAGATAAGTTGCTAAAAGGTTAAAGAAACTAAGTCAAATAGGAGACAATTTTAAAATATTTTATGATGACTTCAGAGCAAATGTGTGTCATGTCTTTAGAAGTTTCAAATGGAAACCAAAAAAAAAAAATCCTAGCCTTTATAAATCTCAGTCTAAAGACAAGTAAAAAGACATTATTTAGAAGTAGAGGTCACATCCCAGTGAAGAATATGAAGAGTACAGAAGTCTATGTGCTAAATGCAAAAACACAATAAATCAGAAAACATTTTGAAAAATATCTTGCCACAGGCATCCCAATCAGTCATAAAAGTCTTGCAAACAGAGAAGCATCAAGAGCTTTGTCAGAGTCAGTGTTACTAACACATGAAAGGTGTGTAAAGGAGAATTCCAGGAAGATAAGACTATATCAGAGAACTTAATTATTTGTGCTGGTGTTTATAATAGAAAAGCTCAGAGTATTTTTTTGTATGCATGAAACAAGTTTGAAATTGCTAACTGAAGTGCCAATAGGGTAAATAAAACAGTAGCAAGTCTCAAAGACCAAATGCCACTTACACAGCAGTTCTACAGAAACCAATATATAAAATCCTAAGTATGCCATTTATCACTTCAAAGTCTTTTAAGGGCACCCAGCCCAGAAAAATGGAAGGCTGCACAAACGAAAAAAACTTATTAAATAGGTCACAGAAGCAAGGAAATACTTAATCCTGTTCCATAGGTTTCTATATCAGGCAGATGCTTGAAACTTTAATATATATATGTCTATTTATATACCCATAAACATCTTAAAAGAGAATAAGCAAGTAGATTTTATAGAGGGCTGCCATACTTACTAAATGTATTGCTTTTTTTTTTTTTTAATACACCAATAAACACATAAAGGGGATGATTCACTTTATAATATATTTAGATTCTCAAAGAGCCTTCGCAGAATAGGAGACATATAAAGTAGCTGAGCTGTCATGGAAAAGGAAGAAAAATATTCAACTTATAAATAGTAACCTCTTGAAAGGGATTGAGGGAAAGAAAAGAAAAAAAAGCAGCTAACTCAAAGGAGTAGTATCTACTTCATGAACTCCATTTCTCAACCAATGGATCTAGAACCAATGAATCTGTTGATCTGTATCAGAGGCTGAATAGCAAGTAAAGGTTACTCATATCACGAAGCTTCTCTGAATTGTATTAATTGAAATGTGCAGCAGAGATATATACAAAGATCTCTGCATGAATGGACAATAAGATTTCAGGTAGTAATTCACACTGCTAATTGTAGAGTAAAATATGTCAATTAGAATAATCATAACTGCATAGGAAAAATAGCAAGCTGTCTATTATTCTAAAACATTCTAGGAAACCAGCAATAATTAATAAAAGCAGTCCTTTAAGAAAAATAACTTAGTGAAAGCTACCAAACTTAGTAGAGAAATCAAAAAATAAAGTATCTTTTAGGTTTTTTTTATAGTGATACACAACTGCGCTAGGTCTGACACTTGAGTGACATGGGCAGAGCTGGTCACTGAAAGGAGTTACATTACATCAGAAAAGGTACAGAAAAAAGAAATATGGCAAGGGAACTAAAGAATAATTTCTCTGCAAGGGATTAAGATAAAGTCAGCCAGATTTCCTCAGGCTGGAAAAGACACAATAAGTGACAGACGTGATAGAGACTTAAAATTTCTAAAGGATATGGAGAACGTGAACAGTGAAATGATAAACTTCATATGATGCTGTGAGATAACAGATTTCACACAAGCTGCTGAAAGTCCTTTTTCACACAGCAGAAGGCATTGCAGTGTAATATTAGGGGGACTAAAGGCAAAAGGAGCCTGAGAGCAACCAGACTGATACGCAGAGAAGTCAATCAAAGATGATTAAGCACAATGGTAAGGGAACTTTCAGCTTGAGAAGGATTTTAGTGATCATTTATCAGCAACTATGAAAATAAAACAGGAAAGTGATGTTGTTTAACTGGCGTACCAGCATGTCTGTCCCTGAACACCAGGTACTGGCAGTCAGCTGGAAGAGGATTCTAGTCTCACTGAATCTTCCCACTGAAAATTTAAGATGACAATATTTAAGATGAAAAATGATTTTCACTAGCATGCATGTGGCAAGGTACTTGTCATAGTCCAGGAATGCATTGCAGGTCAGCTACATAGATGGACAGTGCAGGTCATGGCATATTTTCAGCTTTCTATGAGGTAATACTGCTCAGTTAAGTCCCTTTCCATATATTAATGTGAAGTTAATATGACCACACCAGATATCCCTGCAGAAGCTACTGAAATAGAAGAGGATAAAGGATAAGAAATTAAAATAGTCTACAATCAAACAGCAACCAAACTCATCCAGGCATATCTTTCATCCATCGTTTTTCCAAATCTCACACTTGCCTGCAAGCATATCACATGGCTTGGGAAGCTAAATAATCTTTGAGGCCCCTTCCAACCCAAGCCATTCTATGATTCCATGTTGAGCAGCCACTGGGAGAGCACCAAACCTGGCTTATGTCATTATGCACGTGAAATTACAGATGCTCTTAAAAACTATATAAAGACTCTCCAGAGCTTTGCAGTATCACATATTTCTGCTTTCAGGTAAAGTAGGACCCTGAAAAGAACCAGCTTTCTTAAGTGCTTCTATTTCTCCTCTTGCTGAAGCCAGGGAAACACAAATCTTTTATTTGTTTCTCAGCTGCTCTAGTAATCATCACGTAACTTGTTCTGCATCTCCTTTTCACAGCCTGATAAATGGAGAACTCCAAATGAGACCACAGTAAAAATGGTTTCTCATTGTAATGTGTGACAGAATTTCTACTGCTCAATTTGCAGTGCGTGCTGGCTTGGAAGTAAAGATGTCTCTCAGGTCACAGCATCACAATTTTGCCTATACCAAAACATTGCAATAGAGGTTCCTACAGTCATAATGTGAAACCTAATTTGTATTTGTAATGTGTTTCAGAGCCACTGGAAAGACATAATCTAAATGCAAATTAATGTACATTTTGGATTGTTCTAGAGTATTATCTCTGTAAACAAGTAGATTTTTTTATTGGGCTTTGAAGTTGCTTGGGAAGATAAAAATCTCTGAAAATGAACAGACCCTATCACAGATAAAATTTACTAAGGGAAAAATTGCAGCAGCCTTTTTGGGAACATTCCTAAGGGAGTATGTCATACCCTAGGAAACCCATTCTGGATAAAGCTATAAAATCGCTCACCTTAATTCATATGCCAAATTCTTCTCTACTGAATAACAATTTACAGTATACTGCAGCGTCTGCCAGAAACAGCAGAATGAAAGCCACAGCTGTGTCTGTTATTGGGCAGAAAATACAGTGTTGTCTGATGCATTTATTCGCTGTATGAATGAATTCCCTATATGTTTTTTCAATAACTATCTGGGCACTTTATCACTTTTCTAGTGGGCTACAAGGGCTGTTCCTGGGGACGAGCCTACTTTCCATCTAGACAAATGTGGGAAGAAAATCAAATGCTTGATCTGAAGCTTTTTTTTCCTGGAACTTCAGAAAGACCACATGCTTGAGGACATCTAGAGAGCCAAAATGCTACTAATAGACTCTTTGGCAGCATAATACATAACTGAACACATTATCTGGTCTGTCCCCAGCTTTCTTGTAAAGCATTTTCTGTAAAGACTGGGATTGATCTGAAACTTACTGCATTCTGGCCCATTCTCACAACTGCACAGTGTTGAGTATGTTCAACATGGATGCTGTAGACGTACCAGCATCTCATTGCTCTCAAACTGAGTAGTATCACCCTACCTTGTGGAAAACAGTTCCTCATCTGTGAAAATCCAGTAATGCTTTGAAACAAAATGTTGTGAGAAAAAGAAGAAGAAGAAATCATAACAGCAACAAATTTTTAGATGCATATCTGCTAAAAAATATCACAAAAATTTCCAATGATTCAGTTCCAGCTGGCAACAAAAGACTATAAAAATTCTAATTAAACAAGAAGCAGGATGCCTAAGAAACTTATATTTTCAGATGATTCATTGCTGTGTTCAAATTTTTGCTTGAAAAGCTAGCTGTCACTTCTGCATTTGCTCAGCTCAATGGGTCACATATACCCTATGCTCCATAAAAAAAAGTGGGCTACACAGGCAGAAGTAACTTCCATCAGGCTATTAAAAACAGTAAAAGTGAAGCAAAACATGGCATAGCGAGAGAGACAAGGCATTCATTTTGGATTTGAATGTGAAAGCATTAAATCCTCGGTCCTGTATTAAATTGGGATAGATCAAATCATGCTGTGAATATTCTCTCACTGTTTTCAAGAAAAGCACTCTTACTTTTAAGCAAAAGCTGAAGTTGATGTGCTCATATGATCCAGGGTTCTCAATTAGCAACTTATGAATCCAGCTTTGATTAAAGAAGAAAATCAAATACCACAGTGAAGATTTCAAGCAGTTTATTTTTATATCCCAGACTAACTTCTGGCATCACTTATATCTGGGGGGGGGGGGGATGGGGAAGCAAGGAGCAGATCACAGGAGCAGTATAAACACACATTCAACTCACGCTGAAGAGAAAGCCAGAAGGGCTGTTATGAGATGCTGCAGTCCTTGGGAGCAGGCCCTTTCCCTGCTTGCCCTCTGGCTCCTCTAGGCCTGCAGCATCCCCTCCTAGAGGCAGCAGAAGCAGACAGCTCAGACATGTCTGTGCTCACCAAAGTGCTTCTTGACCCTGACTTAGCACAGCACTTAGAGAGTATTTTCATTCTTCATTCCCTAAGCAGTTTTCTCTCAAATGAATTACACACAGCATGGGCCTGACCAGAAGAAAATAAAGAACAATAATAAAAGAGAAATATCACTGAGTACTTTATTGATCTAAGAAGCTACGTCTCTCAAGATGATAGCCCCAGGGCTGTGACTGTATCACCTCCAAGTTTCTTGCTTCAAGCAGCAAGCTGGAGTTGATATCAACCTGGGTTACCCTGTGACATTATCATTAACCACAGACCATTCTGACACGCCACTTTTAGATCTGTTAATGAAGGAGATTCTGCAGAACAAAGCTGGCAATTTAGCACATTTCACCTCTGTTTGGAGATAACTATTGCAACTTAAAACCTGAAAATTGAGTAACTGCGTAGGAATATCCAGACTTCTTCAGGGGAATATTGCCAGAATCAATTATAGCTATATTAATGTTCCATACACACAACTGCCTAAAACCAAAGCAATTTTTTAAAAAAGCTTTAATTGAAGCCAGGATTTCAACTGTCTTCTGAAGCACTGCGTGATCATTTTTGAAGTTTTAGTTTCCCTCTTTCTCTTGCCCACCTCCCAGCAGAGAAAAGTTAGTGAAGAAGGATTTCTGCTTTACATACCAAATTTGTCATAAGCTTTCTATCATTTTTTAGCTCAATCCTCTGAATTCAAAACTCCTAATTCCAGAATGAAATTGGATAGAGACAAAGCCTGCAGTCACTTGGAATACTTTTAGAACAGAGCTGGTTAGAACCCCAGTTTTTCCACATCCATGTACACGATCCCCCTCTTAATATTTATGGGTCTGAATTGAAACTCAGATCCAATTTGGTCGAAAACATTAGTAAATGTTAAGATCAGTTTTGTTTGTTGTATGATCTCTGCTAATGAGCACCGGATTTTGCAATCCTTGTTTACAAAGAACAGAGCAGCTGGGATTACTGGAACCAAAACAAAAGGGATAGGAGTTACACAGATAAAAGTGTGTGGTATAAATAACAAACCAGGTGCTTCCACAAAATCTCATCAAAAGCAACTGTAAAGACTTTCAGTAGAATTGAGAGAAATATAGAAAGAGCTAACAAGAGTAAATAGTTATGCCCAATTCATCCATAGTTATCCAATTTATCCATTAAGAACTGCTAGTTCTTAATAAACCTCACAAAACAAAAATAAGTCATAGTTTGAATTTACTCTTTCTGGGGCTGCATCAAAACAAGTGTGGCCATCAGGTCAAGGGAGGTGACCCTGCCCTTTTACCCTGTGCTGGTGAGGCCTCACCTGGAGTACTGCATCCAGATGTGGAGTCTACTACAGTAGAGACACGGACCTGTTGATGTGTGTCCAGAAGAGGGCCACAAGAATGATGCAAGGGATGGAACACCTCTTCTACGAGGACAGGCTGAGAGAGCTGGGGCTGTTCAGCCTGAAGAAAAGGCTGCAAGATGACCTGATAGAAGCCTCTCAGTATCTAGAGGGGATTTACAGGAAAGAAGGAGACAGACTCTTTAGCAGGGTCTGTAGTGACAGAACTACAGCAAACGGTTTCCAGCTCAAAGAGGGTAGATTCAAGTTAGCTAAAAAGGAAAAAGTCTTTTACAGTGAGGGTGATGAGGAGCTGGAACAGACTGCACACAGATGTGGTGGATGCCCCATCCCTGGAGACTTTCAAGGGGAGGCTGGATCAGGCCATGATGTAGCTATAGTGTCCCTGTTCATTGTAGGGGAGTTGGACTAGGCAACCTGCAGAGGTCCCTTCCAACGCTAAGGATTCTATGATTTAAAGGGTATGCTAGAACATTTGAATTAAACGCTAAGCTTTGTGGAACATAAACCAAAGTTCATACACACATACATATATTTATAAAAAAATATATATTTCAGTATGTGAAACACTTTTTGTTTTTATATAAATAGAAAAAACACAAGTATATTTATACGCATATATCTACATATAAATATATATTTATATATATATATTTATATGTATATGTATATATATATATATATAAAAATACAGATAAAGCCTCCAAGTCTGTGTGTTTTCACAGTGTTCTTACAGAGCTAGGAGTTTCTACCTACATAGGACAAATTGATCATTTGCTGTTGAGCACACTGTTCCATGCAACTCTATTCAGGACAAAAGATTCCTCAGTACCACAAGGCATCCACAGTGTAGGACTGTCAAACCAAGCAAACACAACTGATGAAAGATAACTGTTATAGTTTCCCATCATTCTAAAAATCTACATTGGCATTGATGCAAGAAGGTACATGAAAAACAGAGCAAAATACTAAATTTTTAAACCTCAATACTAAAGGGCTTTGCTATGCAAGCCCTTGCATGTAAAAAAAACCAAAACAAAAAAAAAAACATACATCATGAATCACTTCCTAAACACATCTTTATCAAAGTAAGCATAGTTCACAGATCATATATAGACCAGGTTTCTTCCAGTATGGACCATGCAGGAGAATGAATGATCTCAGTGACATTGATAAGGGTCTAAATTTTGGCTGTAGAAAAGTAAGTACTCAGACTGGATGTGCACTTGCATTAGAAAATCTCACTAGTTTAGTTCATTTGGCAAACCAGAAGACATGAGAGAAATGAGTGATCTACCAGTATTTTAATTAAGCCCATGACTCAGGCATTTTCTCTTGTAATTGTAGACTGACCAGAACGGTTTTCCAAAGGATTTCCGTCTGCTCCAGGCTACCTAACTTGTTTGTAGTATTTATAATGATTTGTATCTGTACAAAAGAAAATAAGAAACCTACACAAACCTGTCTTGGTCAGGAACACATCATAAAAAGATATTCATCAGTTCTAGTACTCTGTGGTTTCTTTTGAGTATGTTCCCTTATTGCCATAATCTCCAGTTGTATTATTTCTAGCTGTTTGTCACTAAAGCCAGGCCGCTCTAAAAGAAGAAGAGAAAAGAAGGAAAATAAATACTCTAGTGACCTAAAATGCCTCCAGATATCCTTAGGTTTTCAAAACCCAAATCCAAATTTAAAATTGGCCTCTGGAATCTCAGAAGTTTGAGCCTTTTTGTTCTCTGTGGATTTCATCTGATCTCTTAGCAACTTCTTAGCATCCTTTCCCATAATCTCACAGGATCCTACAAAAGTTATAGCATTTCTAAAGCACTTGCATGTCACAGGACCAAACACCTAGTTTCTGCTATTCTTGCTCGCCCAAAGCATGCCCTCCTAAAAAGAGCTTTGTTTAAAAACAGGCTAAGTGAGGACCTGAGAATTCCATCCACTGAGCTGTCCTCTGTTCTGAGCAGATAGCAAGCACAGCTGTCAATTTTTTTGGATATGTGATCTGAGATATGTAGCTCCCAGGCTACGTATCTCATCACTTCATTCTGCTTTCCTATTAGAGATGAGAGAGCCTGGGTGATAACATCGTTTGAAAAATGCCTAAAATTATTCCTCCACCCAGAGGATTTATTTGAACTGATGTATATTTTCTGTCTGCTGTGGCAGCATTATGCTTCTGCAATGCAATAATCTTAGCTCTGAGCAATCTGGAGCAAGAGCAGCACAGCCTCAAACCTGTAATTGTTTATACTTATTGGCATTCCATCTCACCAATTCATCTCCATTATCACATGCATCTTGACTTCATTTTCCCTGACAAATCAAACACGCTCTATCCTCAGACAGAAGAAAGATTTCTTAATGTTTCTGTTTCTCAGAGCACAGCTTGTAAAGTTACCGTGTCTCAAGCTTGCCATAAACGTGGAATCTCTCTCAAACCACGGAGCAAAGCCAAGAGGAGATCAGAGACACAGCAGCAGCCAATTTCTTATGCTCCAATTATCAACTACTCAACATTTTCACTCTGGAAAATTTCTAACTCAAGAGCTTATTAAATGAAAAGTTTGTTACTGCACAGACGTTAATGAGCCCTCTTTTAAGAATACATTTGTAAGCATTGCAAGGAAACTTAATTAACATCCCTCTCTTCTCTTTCTCAAAATTCCTTCTATAATTTAATTTATACGTTAAAGAATAGCTTCACTTTCATGTTTCTACTAGTGAATTAGGGAAAGATGTCTGATTATATGGTAAATAGAGAGATAGAGATAATTTTAAGTACCTTGGAATATGGTACAGTCACATAGCAATAGTAAAGTTCCGTAAAATTTTCCATAGATAATAAACCTGCTAAAAAAAGAAAAGAATTTAAGCAGCAAAGATTTTAATCAAAGAAGAGCGATGCTGAAACTTTGTTGAATGATCCCCTCTATTTCTCCTTTCAGCAGATGAAAACACTCAGCTGAAAAGTGTAAAGTGACATCCGAGCCACATATTTTGTCTGAGTATCAGTGAAGTAGAAATATAATGTTTCTAACCAGTGGACATAACAAACACATTTGTGGCACTCCATGAAAATTCCTAATGCTAGAACATCTATGCATTGATTATCATATGTGCCTTTCCTAAGTTATCGGAAATGGAAATTAAGCCTCTTAACCTTGTAGAGATACCTTCTCCAAGAATCAAGAATGACTACAAGGGCTTGATTTAGACATTTTGAATCAACCTCTTGGGGAATCTTATTTTTCCACCAATGACTGCAGAAACCACAGATTACCCTCTCTGGGGTGAAGCCAGGCTTTCTGTAAGTATCTGTAAAAGTACTCATATAGATGATAGTCCAGCAGACCTGAGTCCACAATCAACTTTTCTATTAAACTTAGCACTACAATATCTCAGCATTTTCTAACTGTGTAAGCGAAGATAATCTTATTTTAATACCACATAAATCTTGGCACTGTCTTCAATGCAAGACAAAATGGATCTATATCCAAGTCCAAATACAAGTCGTTTCCCATATGAAGGTAGAACTTCAAAGTAAACCTAGAAGCAGTGTGCCTTTATTTCAGTTATTTTATCTATGTGGCATTATTAACAAAACTTTAAAGAAAAATTATGTATTTTACTGCAATTTCCTTTTTAACCTAACACTCATTTTCAAACCTCTTGAAATATATTAGGTACAATTAAATTCTTTACCATCTTGCTCCTTAAAATTAACTAGGACTGAATTTTTAGTGTTATGCCTGGCCCTACATTTAATTACCCACACATATATTCTAAGACACCATGCTGATTTCTGTCTAGAGGAAATGACCTAGGATCACTGGAAGCATATGAAGTTCATTTTAAGATGGAGCAATAACTTATATTAGAGGATGTAAAAGGTCTTAACCTTCAGTCCCTCAATATACTGCAGCAAAAAAAAAAAAAAAAAAAAAAAAGTTCTTTTTTAATTAAAAAGAAAAAAAAATACCATCTGCAATGCATTTTTCCCCCAAAGTCACAAAGTCACTTAATTGTCTTTAAAAGAAAAAGCGTCTCCCTGACTAAATAACTGTGCATGACTATACCTACAGGAAGCATCAACCAATTGGCTAGCTGGCTTTGCTCTTCATTTTTGAGCATTGTTTCTTTTATGTTGCAGCCTTTCAGAATGCTCTGAAGCATGACTTTTATTTCTGTCTGTTCTTGATTTGAAATGAAATGGCAAAATAGTAGAGACACACACATAGGCTTTCCCCAGTATAAAGCTTTCATCTTGCTTGAAACTCTTTGCTAAACACATCTGACAGTTTATAGAAGCACAATTAGAGGTTCAGCTGACAGTTGAAAAAAATATGGTGCATGCTTCTTGAAAATAGATATAAATGTGTGAAACTATCATACAAATTGTTTAGAGCTTGTCAGTTTTTGTGTTTGATTTCAGGGACCTAGTATAAGATTTTTGTTTAGAACAAGAATTTTAAAAATGTTTCAGGAAATGAACATCCAACTTGCAGATCAATCTCACCCAGTCACTGACATCTAGCTAAAAGCTGAATTAATTGGGCTTTCCATTAAGAGCACTCTTTCAGGAATTACACAGCACTAACTCAATGAGCTTGCAAGGACTGATCCTGACAGTGCTATAACCTTTCCTAAAGCAACAAAATGAACTTTAAAGGAAGAATCAATTGCATTTTGCCTTTGAATTATCAAGCCAGGGTGTTATGGTACGGCTGATTATTAAAGGCAGATCAGCCATAAAACTTAAAACAGGGGGAGTGAAACTATACCTTGCACAATGTTAGCCTCTACTGAGAACGTGCAACGCCAGCTCTGCAATGGGAAAACCTGAAGGAGCTAGTTAGAATTGGAAATATTTTTAAAGGACTCAAATAATACCAGGTCTCAAACAATTTAAGCCTTGAAAGATTAGCAGCTGAGATTTAATCTGGCCTTGCAAACATTTGACTAGACAGCACAGTAACAAGCTATAATAACTGATAGAGATTTCTCACTAAGATTACCACGGACAAAAATATTGTAATTTGATTTGGACAGCTGCAAGTCTCCAACATTTTTTCAGTTTACCTGGTCAGTAAAACAAAAACTCAAGGGTCTTCATCTTGTACTGGACACCCACTTCATGAGATGAGACTTGCCGCATTTCAGTATCCAGAATTCCTGTCCTCATACTCTAATTCTCTTAAGCTGTCCACCCACCTCAGTTCTCTGTTCCTTCATTGTTCTCATCATCATTACATATCTCCACAGTCACAGAAACATAGGTCCCTGCCTCTAAAAAAAGATGTCCCACTCCACCTCCCCTTCATTTCCAAGTTTCCTACATCTAAAAGATGGAAAAGACCCCAAAAACTGCAACAAGGGTTTACAATTGATCTACCTCTATGAATGGTATTTATACCTGCTGATCCCCTGTGCCCACTATATCCCATCCCTGTCAAAAAGGGAATTTCCTTCAAATCACGAAGACTGCATCTGAAAGTACAAAAAGGAGTTTTTAGCTGTGCTGTTTTTTCTGCTTTTCAACACATGAAGGAGAGAGCCAAAGCTAGTTCTACTTCTGAGGGGCTCTTCAGCCAGCTCTGCCAGGCCCAGGAGCAGCAACCATTCATGTTGACTTCTTCCTGTGCAGATATGCCAACACATGCCAACCAGAGATCAGCATAAAGAGCCAAATATCTTACCTTAATTCATAAAATGTGATTGGCCAGAAAAAAAAATTGCAATTTATTTTTTGTCTATTTTTAAAAAAAAAAAAAAAAAAAAAAAAAAAAAAAAGAAACAACACTGTATCTCATCATGGCCATTTCCATCTGTGACAAAAGCGTGTGAAACATGGTGATTTAAATCTGAGAAGCCCATGCTCAGTTTCTAGGAGTTGGTCCTGCATTTAAAGTTTTGAAGAACACAGCACTGAGTTCTTTGAATGCTTTCTTGCCTTTTTTGTGCAAACAAATCTGACACAGTTTCTACCAATATACTGTCATCTCAGAACACAGTTCAGGTAAATCTGCAAACACTTTCAGACTTGAAAAAATTTCTATCCAAGCACATTGCCAACCTTTACCAAGTTTGTCAGTCTTAGCTAAGAAAGATTATACCGAACAAACAAAAATTATTTCAAAAGAAAAATTTACGTCCAGTCCATGGCTGGGGCAAAGTTTCAGGTCAGCTCTTTATTTCATCCCCACCAGCTCCCACATTGCATTTTACGATGGAAACCTGAACCAAGGAATTCTCCTAGAGCAGCTACAACACAAAACGCTGAAACCAAGCTCAGAGAATTGTTTGCTCAAGAGCACCAGCCAAGCATCTTTACCATGTGTTAAATACAAGTTATTTGAAAGGCATTCAAAAGCTAAATTGGGCTTAGTATTACCTTTTAAGTTTTATGGGTTGTGGAAATTTTCCCTGCTTAATTATCAAAGCATTTTACAGCCTTCTACAATCTCCAGGAAAATAAGGACAGAACAGAGAGATGGGGGAGGCATCCGGATGAAAGCCTGACCTCCAGAGCTCCCAGGGAACTGTAGTGGCTGTTAGCCTCCAAAAGCAAAACAGCGACCGCCCTTTCCAGGAGAGCTGGAGGCTTTGAAATTGGAAGCTGAAAGGCAACAGCTGGAGTGATTTGCGTGGCATAGGCTGTCATGCCCAAGACAATTAGCCAACTACTGCTTTCCCATTGGCAAAGCACTCAGGTTGAGGACTGCTACGAGCCCAGCCAGTGCAAGTTCCTACGCTATGTCACTGTCACCAAGAAAACAGGCATTGTGATTGTATATCTCTATGGTGTCTGTCCACCCAGTGAAAATCAAGAGAATGGATCTGCCTGCCTTTCTCATGGGCCCAACTGAATCACTGAGAGCCAAAGAGAGGAGGAAAAAAAAAAAAAAAGTTAACTTTTGGGCCAAACTGCTCCTTTAATAACCAAGGCCAACAATGCCAAAACATGTTCTTCACAGCTTCCATGGGCTAGATCAAGGCAGCAGAATGTCTGCTGAGCCTTTAAACATGCTGGAAGCCAATGTTAAGGCTCTGGAGAAGCAAGCTGAGTTCTGGTAGAGGAATGATTGTGAAGGATTCCTTCCCTTTGTGTTGCATTGTCCAGCAGTTTAAGGCTCTGCTACAAAGCTCTCCACTTGCTAATACAGCAGAATCAAACAATAAAAGAATAAACTCTTCCTAGCCTGTCTTTCTGAAGATTTGGCATTCAACAGTGGTGACTAAGAAAGATTTAGGGAGCCATCAATTAATTTCCAAGTTACAGTAATAAGGGAGTGTCACATTTACTCAAACTGCTTCCTTCCCTTTTCTATCAGTTGAAGTTAAATACACCAAGCACTGAAAATAATCTAGGCACACTTGCCAGTGTCCAAGTTTAGCCTAGGTCTTCAGAGCCTATTACAAGCTATTCAATTAGCTTTTTAGTGCAGTTAGACAACTACCCAATTCAACAGTTTGAAAAGTACATGTGCTTAGGCAAATTTATTTCTTCTAAAACATTTCTGGACCAAGAGTGGTTCTGACACATGTATGTGTGTATTCCAACAAGTAAGGTGATATGGCTGTCGCACTGCAGCCAATTAGTCCACCAATATACACTTTGCATGCAACACATAGGATTTATACTAGAATGTGAGAATGAGTGCAATTTTAGATGTTAGATAGATATTGAGTACACTTAAATAAGGAACAATACTCAACAGCTTAGTTAACATCCTCTGTTGTCATACATTTCCCCACTCATGCTTGGCTTCTATCAAATGGGCTCCTCACAACAAGAAAGACATTGGGGGTCTGGAGCGTGTCCAGACAAAGGTGTGAATGGTTTGGAGCACAAGTCTTACCAGGAGCAACTGAGAGAACTGGGAGTGCTCAGTCTGGAGAGGAGGAGGGTCAGGAGAGACCTTATCCCACTACTTTACAAGATCTAAATTAAAAGAGAAAAGCTGTTGAGAGTAATAGAGCACATGGCAGGGGAATAAAAACTACAGAAAAAAGCAATTGTAAAGATGAATGTGAAAACAAGAAAGGATGCTTCTAATAAGCTGCACACATGACAGAGGAAGAAATTTACAAACACACTCAATTTTCGCTTACGCTCTCAGAAGGATTCATCAGTTCCTAGAAGTGTTACTCAGCTTTTATTTTCTTTTTTCAGCTCTGCCTAGCTTCAGAATTTCCCCACCCCTTTCCTCACACTTGCCTTCAGCTAGGAAAACAGCTTTGTGCTGTTGTGGGCCAGGCAACCAGGAGGCCAGGTTGGTTGGGATCCTGGGCAGCCTGATCTAGTGTTTAGAACTGGGTGAGCCTTAAGGTCCCCTCCAGCCTAAGACATTCAATGATTCCATGATATGATTCTACGATCACTATTCTCCCACAAGAAACAGGCTGAGCAGCAGACTTCATGCTTTACTGAAGCATCAGAAAAGGCAGATCACGATAGCTCCTTGGATATGCCAGTTGGGCTGTCTCCCAGCAGAGCACTGGTAGGCACTTTTTAATGGCAAAAGGAAAAAAAAAAAAAAGAAAAAGAAAAAAAAAGAAAAAAAAGTCTTTACTCCAGTAACATAATCCTCCAATCCTCCATTTAACACACCGTCCAGCTGAACTGAGGGAAATTTTTTGAAAGGCAATAATAAACTGTATTCAGTATCAAGAGAAGTATTTCAGCAGGACATCCCCTCTAAAATGAAAAGTGGCAGCAAAGGACAATACATACAATCTTACATATACCTCACCTTTGACTTAGGTAGCTCTGAGTTAGATAACATTTGTGTTCAGAATAAAAGATTCAGCTCATTGATTAGAAGTGTTTTATCCGGACATGGCACATCTTCCCACCTTCTAGCAAGGTCTGGCTCTGATGAAAGGAAACAGTCTGTACTGCATATCTTACAGTGAAATACTTTAAGTGGATTTACTAGCTTTCACCCTTCCAACAAAAATAATAATAATGGCTGTATCTATAAACATGCAGCCCCAAGAAGCTTTCCTCTTCTGTCCCTGAGGAAAAATGAAACACTGGCAGCTAAGAACAGAGATAAACAAATATCTGGGGAAATGAAAAATGACAATAGAACAGAAAAATGAGATAACTTTAGGTTTCTAAAGATCAAGAAAAGAGCCAGATATGGAGGCTACTTCTAAAGGCAGCCCCTGGGAGATAGAGGCTGTAAGCCCAGACAAAGAAACTCATCCTCCAGTTCAGGGCTGCTGAAGTAAATATTAAGGTGGCAAATTCTCAGGTCAGAATTTCTAACTAGTAAAGCAGAGCTACATACTAGCCTAAGGTCAAACAGAAATAAGGACTTTTGCTCAACGGTAGAAAAAAATACTAAAACAAATGAAAAAAAAATACATCTAATTTTGGCTACAAATATGTGGAGAAATACAAGTCATTTTTATGTGCTTTGAAAAGTTTTGCAACTTTCTGATTTTCTTGCCTTGGAAAAGAAAAAAAAAGTTTTTAAATTTAAAAGATCAACAACAACTTTCTTGAACTAAAGATGATACAATCTGCTTGCAGTGAAATGCATGGCTAATCTTATCTTGGCAAAGTTGGCTAAAGGTATTTTAAATTTTGGAGATACACTGCTTTTAGAAATTCCTTATGTTGTTTGCTTTATGCATAATTCAGACAGCTGAATTACTGGCATCAAGAACAAACCATTGTACTGTTCTTTCATTTCCTTGCATTTCTTTGCATTAATTATTGATCATTTCCTGTACAATTAGCAAAGTTTTGCTTTTGTCTTTTAAAAATAAGTAATTATAAAAATCTAAATCAGGCATGTTTCCAGTTGTACCTAACTAGTTCCTGCTGCTCTGCAAAATACAAAAAGCATCACCTCTTGGTGGCTCCCATCTTGAAAAATGCTACCAGGAAAGCAGTTGCAGACCAGATAGTTAAAACCAGCAAACTGCAGTGCACTTCCATTGCACACAACCTCCATCACAGGGTGAAGGCAGCCCGGTAACCTGCTGGGTGGTAGATGCTCACATAGACCACACTCCTCTCTCAGCCTCTGATGCTCAAATCTAGTAGTTTTAAAGAGAGATGCTAAGTGGTAAAATAATTGGAAGTAGAAATATTTAGCATTCCAAGGAACTAGGAATATCTAGCACAAGGTATTCTGGATCCAAAATTATGTTTTCTGTGAGTTAGAGCCTGGAATGTAAAGGAATTTTGCACTGCTATCCAGCTAAAGGGAGAGCATTGTTTAAATTTCGTTCAGATTGTATTATTGTAAAAATATTTTTATCCCAGCTGAAACTCTACAAACACCTCCACACCTTTAATTAGGGGCAGCCAATTATATGCAGTATGTTTTCATTCATGTGGTCTATTCAAAGTATTTTTCTTAATTTGCCTCTATGCTGTTCTCATTGTTATCAGTCCCGGTGCAGCTCTCCAGTGTCTGATTAGCAGGAAGCATGGGATGGTGAAATAGCTTGTTGTGACAGCCAGGTCACGCAGCAATAACAATATACCTTGGACTTCCAGCCACAACAACAAGGGGAAATAAAGTTTGCTGACTCAGTGGTTCTGGTTCCTTAGCACCTCTGAAAGCCTGCATCACCTGCTCCTTTTCAAGAGTCCCAGACTTGATGTTCAAGGACTGACTACAGTAGATAACAAGAATGTAAACCAGTGAAAGGATGAAGGAAAGGAAAAGAGCAGCCATGCACAGCTCTACAGTATCAGGTGTGGTGTTGCATATCACAGTCAAATGGCATTAGCCCCCTACAAGACTAGAACATATGTACATATATACACAGCAGAGTATATTTCTGCACCCACATATCTACAAGAAACGAATAAACAGCAGCAGTGGAAAGCCATGAGATTGTCACCTTGATAAGTTACATAAGTCTTGTATTTCAGATCTCTGAAAATAGACTTTGGCTGTTTGATTCAACCATAAATCAGAATGCCTGTTAATCTGGTTTTAGAGTGGCTTTCCTGTGCAGGTTTGAGCGTCTCAAAGGAATATACTGTTCATTGATTTATGGACTAGTTCTGCTGAAAAGTTGATTTACTGTTGCTTTCTGCAAACAGTGAATTGCAGCTAGCTGGTTTCTCTGAATATGCAAAGCCCGTACTGTATATAAAGGTGGGAGAGTTTGACAGTATGCAACTAAGTAAATCACACTGATTCCAGTGTTTGCCTTGAGATTTACAGTGCACACTGTAATTTAGGCACCAGTGCTGACCCAAAAAATACAACCAAACAGGAAAGAGCTTAGTCATCTTTCCATATATTGGAACTACTTTAATTTATCCATCATTTCACATGTTTGTTTAGAAGTCACTCTACCTAACAAAATCCACTTTGAAAAGCATAAACAGTAGCATCCAAAAATTATTTCAAACTTAATTTGACAACAGTCTCAAGCACTACATTTTGGATCTTCAAGCAACCCCAGGGCTAGAAATTCACTTTGGATTTCCAGCAATGCTTACACATTATATGTTATTGTATGTCACCGGTTTTGCAACACAAGCCACTGCAAACAGTCTCAATTAAAAAAGCCAAAGCAGTGAGCATTAGTGCTGGAGAATATCAGAAGGCACATTAGTAGGTGTTCAATGGGTATTCTTTATATCTATTCTACTGTGCATTTGATACAAATACTGTCATATTTATTTGTGTGCATAAGACATGTTCCTGCCATCAGCTACAACTCTTCAACAGGTTCTATAAAACAATATTGATTGGTGGTAATCAACATGGCTTCACCAAGGGCAAGTCATGCCTAACAAAATTAGTGGCCTTTTATGATGGAGTTACAGCACCAGTAGATCAAGGAAGAGCAACTGATGTCATTTACCTGGCCTTGTGCAAAGTGTTTGATGCTGTCTCACACAATATCCTGGATGCCAAATTGGAGATGAAATGGATTTAATGGATGGACCACTCACTGGGATAAGGAATTGTATGCACTCAGATGGTTGAGTTGCACTCAGAGAATTGAGTAGCGGCTCATGGTCCAAGTGCAGACTGGTGATGAGTGCAATTCCTCAGGCATCAATGCTGGGACCAGTACTATTTAATATCTTTGTAGGCAATACGGACAGTAGGATCAAGTGCACCCTCTGCAAGTTTGCAGATGACACCAAACTGAGTGGTGCAGCTGACATGCCAGAGGAAAGGGATGCCATCCAGAAAAATTTGAGATGGGCCTATGCCAACCTCATGAAGTTCAACAAGGCCAATTGCAAGACCCTGCACCTGGGTCAAGGCAATCCCAAGCATAGATATAGGCTGGACAGAGAATGGCTTGCGAGCAGCCCTGAGGAGAAGGATTTGGGATTGATGAAAGCCTCAACATGAGCCAGCAATGTGCACTTGTAGTCCAGCAGCCAGCTATATCCTGGGTGCCTCAAGAGAAGCATGACCAGCAGGTTGAGAGAGGTGATTCTGCCCTTCTACTCTCTTCTCACAAGAGCCCACCTGGAGTACTGCAACCATTTCTTGGGCCCCCATCACAAGAAGGACATTGAGCTGTTGTAGCTCAATGGAAGAGGAAGGCCACAAAGATGATGAGATGACTGGAGCACCTCCCCTACAAGGACATACTGCAAGAGTTTGGTCCTGAAGAGAAGGTTCCAGGGGGAACTTAGAGCACACTTTCAGTACCTGAAGGGGGCCTACAAGAAAGCTAGGGAGAGATTTTTTATGAGGTCACGTAGCAACAAGATGAGGGGAAATGGCTTTAAACTGGAAGAGGATAGATTTAGACTAGATGTTAGGAATTCTTTATTATGAGGGTGGTGAAACACTGGAACAGGTTCCTCAGAAAAGTTGCGAATGCTCCCTCCCTGAAAGCATTCAAGGCCAGACTGGATGGGACTTCGAGCAACCTGGCCTAGTGGGAGGTGTCCCTGCCACCTCCATGGTAGGAGTGTTGGAACTAGGTGATCTTAAAGGTCCCTTGCAACCCAAACCATTCTATGATATGTCTTCTCAAGGTCAGTTGGCCAACCCACTCACGACTTTTTACAGCTCTTGTCTAAGAGGAGTAAGTGTTACAATAGCCATTTCATAAGCAGCTGTACAGAAAATAAGAAAAAAAAATACTATGATAAATGCATGACTGGAATTTGGGATCTTACTGTCTCACCTTACATTTATTCCACCAAAAGTGAAAAACTCAATTCCAATACTTGCAGTGGATGGGAGTGGTGCAGAAACAAAAGCTTTAGCATAACTGGTAGCAACATCTTCTGTTCTTTCAGGAAGAGAACGGGAGCAACCTACCCAATATCTATGAGACTACAGTTCCCTAAAGCTGCTAGCAGAGCAGAGGTTAATGGTTTCAAGGTGAGACAGTGCAGCGTCTCAACTTTTCTTGTAGAAAGAATGAGCAATATTCATGAATCTAATTTTGTTTTGCCTACAGAGGTGACCTAGCTGTCACCATACTGAATATATCAAGATCGTAGATATTTTTCTTTTTGCTGATGTTTAATTTGGCAGACTATAACTTGACACATTCTTTACAGTGACTTTTCCTGCTTCTGGCAAGAGTTGTGTACCTCATTGGCCAGTATAAGGAAAGATTATATCCTTTGTAAAAAACTGTGCCGCCAGTGTCACAATATGAAGCCAGTGTAATTTACAAGTACTTGTCTTCCTTCTCCTTTAATTTTGTTCTGGACACTAGACCTTTCATATCAACTTTCAAGCTATTTTTCATTTTAGGAGCTAATCTTTTGGTTACTGACGTGGAATGACAGAACACACCTGTGATCAAAGGGGAAGGTAGATGGAAAAAATATCTCCCTAGTTCATGTACATATGTCCATTATCCTTACCCTGTAATGCAGTGCCTCATATAACTTTAGCCAATTATTAGATATTTTACAGTTATTTTCAGAACAAAGAAACTATTCAGCAAGCCTAGCACATGCGTATTTCTTTATTAATTTAAACTGTCCAAAGTAATGAGTTGAGAGAGGTCAAATATCTTTTAATAATAATTAAAAAAAAAAGGAATCAATCTCCTGGTTTAAAGCAGCATGTACACAGAGATAAAAGCCAGACATCGCTGTTTATCAAGGTGGAGCAATACCACCTTATGCTACCCAAAATGAAATGACTTATTGGGACTCTTTTTAGTGTGAAGAAATCCCAGACTCAAGGCTCAGTGAGATTTTTTTTAAGGCCTAGATTAAACTGATTCAGGATTTCCCCCGCAGGAGTAGTTTAAGCTGTTTTATTCTAAAAGGGAACAAAGGAATTCAATCTTAGGATTTATATATGCATATATATAAATAATTGGATTTCAACATCTTTTTCATCAGCTTTAATGGAGCTCATTCAAAGTATAAAATACCTGTACAAAAGAAGTAGAAAAGTGAAAACATTATTTTGTTAATATTCATTTGCCTAGGAAGTATAACCTTGCAAAACAAATTTTCAGTGCCTTGTAAGAAATCATTTTCTCACCTCCCTGAATAACTTTTTTCCTCACCGGTATGTGAGCCTCCATCTCTTCCCTTTGAAGGATGACCAGTAAAACGCATCCATCTTTTTCTCTATGCCAGTATAAAAAACAGTTGCTAGGGATTCCAGAAACATTCATTACAAAGTCATTACATTATCTCCATCAGCAGAAAACAGCATTCCAAATGCCATCCTATACCAGTGGCATAAAATCCTTTCTACTAGTATAAAAATGAACAATATGAAAGGCAAATTGAATGACAATTCCAGTAGTAAGCAACGCTCAAAGGCAATCTCACACTGAACTAACACTCTATAGTGAAGGAGAAAGTAGGTTGGCTACATCACCTTCCAGTAAACTGTGCCAACACAGAGGCATCAGACAGCATACAAAATCCTAAGTTCCATTTCCTCGCTGATCTGGTTTATAGCAGTGTCTCACAGTCACACAGCTCATAATTGCAGCTTACACCATATCTCCAAAATGAGGACCATATTCTGCCCTAGGCAAACCTAGGGAGTCCCATGACTTTACAAAGTAATGCAGACATAGAAAATTTAAACTTTTGTTTGCTTTTTTTTTGTATACTAGAAAAAAATAACACCTCTGAATACCTCTTTAGCAATAAGATCAATGAATTTTTGGAGAATTTTTCACAGTTCCAAGTGTATCCATAAAGTAAAAAACTTATATAAATTGATCACACACAAAACCTACAAAAAGAATAAAAATGAAGAATGTTTTATATACAGAATCATTTTCGCTAACTTCTGTTCTATCTTTAGCTAAAGTTTTTTTTGTTTGTTTTTGTTTTTTTCAAAAGGAACATAACAGATTATCCTTCTAATGCCTCCACCTTGTTCAAGGTGAGGAAGCTTAGAAAAAATGAGCTACTCCGAACAAGAAGAAAGAACTGCAAAGCAGGCATTGCAAGTTCTGCTGGGCAAAAGCCCCAGTTAGAGGCTCAAGCTTATCAGCAGAAGGTAAGCACCTATTTTAATAGTAGCAGGTGTTTGGGTTGAACAGAAGAAGTGGAAAATGAAAAAGAAAAGAGAACCCACTTTAGCCAACAGTTCAGCGAGCAGCATACTCCTTACTATTAACTGCTGTGAACTTTGAACCACAAACCTTCTAATGAGTCACACAAAACCAAACACCACAATGAGGATAATAAAGTTCTTACTCCAGAAACCTGTGATCTTCAGAAGCAGAGTTGTTCCACTCAGCTTAATTTGGATTGAACCAAAACCCACAGAAGGGCCATTATCCTTAATGCCACAAGCTAGATTTTGCCTCTCTGCTCTCCACCACACACATATTCAACAAAATCAGCACTTTTTTTTTTTTTAAATAAAGCTGGGTTTGATTTTAACAAATAGACAGCTTCCAGCAGTACACTTCCAAATGAAAAATTTAAAAATTTATTAGGGCAGGCTCTATTTACAAACAAGTCAACTACTGGATAAAAGATGTAGATTAAACATTTGAAGAAATTTCAAAGAAACATCATTTTTCTTTCATATGAGTTCTCAAGTCTTTGCTCAGCTTTCTTTGTTAATCTAGAGTTGCCTTGTGTGGTTATAGGAGCAGAAAAAAAATTAAGACTATTTAACTGTAAAAAGAATACAAATGAAAGAAAAAGGACCAGTTAATGACAAGTAAGGACTGACAACAAGACAAAGCAAAGATTAAAAAATACATTTGCTGATACAGGGAACGTAAAAGAAAGGATAGGCAACTTACTTTGTAATTTGTTCTGAGGAGAGAAAGAAGAAACATTCAACTTTCTAATGCTAGCACTATTCACAAACATTAAAATCCTATAGGACTCCCCATAAAGAGGCATAAGCTTGTTCTGCCTGTACTCCAAGCTGACAAGAAATCCACAGCTGTGGTTAGCAGGGCACCAAGCCCAAGCTAATAAAGTTCAGCTGGGAAGCAGGCTATATTAGTTTAGGCCTAATGCCATGCTAGTTTGCTATATGACTTCCAGTCAGCTCAGAGTAAAGATGGAGAAAGCTCACTTCTGCTTGCAAAGGTTCATGTAGCCATTTCTTTAGATAAATACAAAAATATTGTGTTGGAGCTCTAAGTCTTCAAGTTTACAGCTGTACAGTAGCTAGAAGTGTCTTTGCCCTTGCTAGTAAAGCTGGTAAATTCTGTCCTAGCTGTTGGTTCAGCTCACTCTTGGTTCATCCATTTGAATCAGCTGGTGTTTCATTTCACAAAAATGCATCCCAGTAAGAACCCCAAAGCAGTAACCAGTCAAAGATGCAGGGTTCAGAGAAATTCAGAAGATCTAGGACGTGCATTTCATGTAAGTGGCCTACTGTTTCAGATTGTTGATAAAGTCTATTGAGGTAAGAGGGATGAGGAAAACGTGGTATACCTACCAGTGCTGCCCCATGAGATCTTCACATGGTATGCTAAGATGTGCTCCAATCTGAAATGTTACATGTAATATGGTGCTGTGATATGCTCCTGATGTATTTACAGCTCACAACTCTAATACAGTGTTTTAAGGGAGAGACTACTGCAGGGGGGATGAAGAATGGAACTTGAGAAAACACCTGTCAAGATTCACCTTTCAGAGGTTAATACCACTGGTCCAAAGTGCTCAGCTCCAATTTGTGAGAATGATTAACATTCTGTCATGGGTTTTATAGGAATAAAAGCATACCGTGGTTGTTTCCTGAGTTCTAATGCTCCTACAGTACAATTTAAATTGCTGCTGTTCTTTTGACATCTTGCTGAACTTCAGAAGTTTTGAAGTTTAAAAGCTTGTTGTGTATAAAGCAAATATAACCATACTTCTCCGAGAGAGTGGTCAGGCGCTGGGATGGGCTGTCCAGGGAGGTGATGGAGTCACTGTCATTGAAGGTGTTCAAGAAATGTTTAGGTGTTGTACTGAGGGACATGGTTAGGGTTAGGGAAATATTGGTGATAAGTGGACAGTTGGACTGGATGAGCGTAGAGGTATTTTCCAACCTTGGTAATTCTATGACTCTGTGAAATAAATGTTGGTATCAGTATCTAAATCATTATTATTGTCTGCTGTGGATAAATTTCTCTTTTGGAGATCTAGCTTATCACCTTTAGGAAACTGATCCTACATCTTTTCAGTCCAAAACCATCCTAAGACCAAGGGATTGAAGTGTCTGTAAATTACCACAGCTGCTCACATTTAATTGCCTGAGGAAACAGGCTGCTTCATTCTTCACTGTCACACCTGCGTGGTGGCTTCTCTCTCCTTCTTGTCAGTGGAAAGACAGCAGAGTAGTACTTCCAAGACTGATTAAATCTCCAAGGCAGTTGTTGAGCTAGGAGAAGTGCAGGTCTCTATATTGATGCACATTGACATCTACATGTCAGTTTTAGAACTGGGAAGCACCATTCAAATCTTCAGACTGATTTCCACGGTAGACATCATTGAAGGAAGGTGTCTGCACAGATGTGGTCATGTGATTGCAACACTGGTCTGGGTGCAGGAAACAGGGCTCAGCCACTCGTTCTGCCACAGACTCCTACGCAAGGACAAATTCACTAAGCTCCTCTTCTCAGTAAAGCACAGAATGTAATCATACGAGTGTTTCTAGTACGTGCATGTGTTGGGAGAAAAAGCAATTATGTGCACAAGAGAAGCGTTAGATATTTATTTTATTATTCTCAGAACTTGTAAACACAGCAAAAGATTCAGAAACAATCTCAGAATGAATTCCTGTAGCCATTAATGGCAAACTCTTCACACCTTCTGAGTCCAGGCACTATAACTGATTCATAAGCATTCAGTAATTCTCCTCACCTCCCTGAGATTTACTGTCATTTCAGCACTGAATTCACTACATCGATGAGCAAAAATGAGAAAAATATATTCAGGTTCTCACAAAAGCCTTGGTAAAGTACAGGTTTGGGTCTCTTATGTGGTGCTGATCAAATGTCAAGAACGAGATTTCTTTGTCATTTACACAGTCTCACAGACAGAGATCTGTGGATTTGAAAAGCAAAGGCCTTGCTGATGTTTATGTGAGATCACAGAGGTAAAAGTGCATATGCTTCACCCAAAACTGGGGTGACAGCAACATTCTGGACTTGGTTTGCATGCATTCTTCACGTGCCATGCACATGTCCAACCAAAACAGTTAGGGTTTAACTCCAATTTCACTTGTATTCTGCAGGTAGAATCACTATATTCAAGACTTCAGTCACAGATAAGTGCAATCAGAAATGTATTCCATATCTGTTTTCTGTATTTTAAAGAAGAGTAGGGGAAAGTGGAGTGAATTGAAAAACATTGAATGCTCCAGATGAGGATGTATTCTGAAAATTAAAGCCAGTTTGAAAATAATGATAATAATACCTATATCATTATTCTGTAAGATCTGATTGTGCTGATCTCCCTGTGAGGAAAAAAAAAAAAAAAAGTGAAATTTCCATTTTAAACCATTTCTATTTGGAAAAGTTTGTACCTTCCTTTCCTTTTCTCTTCTGCAGAATTTGATCTTGAAAATTTGGTATAGAAAGCCAGTAAAATGATGTGCCTTTTTCCCCATGGAGTCACATTTCTTCTGAGTTTAGGTCCTTTTTATTTTAGAGTGGATATCTTTATAAAAGTAATAATATTACTAAATGCATGAATTCTTAATAACAGAGAGCAATTTTCAGTTTTGTGTACAATATGAAAGAAAGATAAAAGTATGGAGACATTTTTCCTCTGCAAATGTGTTTTCTGACACTTAGTTTATCTCCTACTAATTACGACACAGACAACTGACTTTTCAGAGTCCTACTTTGTGCTGCTATTTAGAAGGAGCTTGAGGACCAATTTTATATACTGCAGATCTGAAAATTACTCTTGGACTTAACACAGTCAGTTAAATGCCAAGTTTTCATAAAAGCCTCACAAATGTCTTCTATTTGTAGTTCATGAAAAGTTTCATTCTTTGAAAGACTCTAAATGTTCTTGCCAGCAAAGTGGTGCTAAAATGGTTTTAGCACTTCTGTGAAAACTGTAACACAGATGATTACAGATTATAATACACAGAACAAGGCCTTGGAGAGTACATTAGATTTTAGCAGTATTTGAAAGCTCAACTAGATGTTGGTGAAAAGGAAAGGAAAAGGAAAAGGAAAAGGAAAAGGAAAAGGAAAAGGAAAAGGAAAAGGAAAAGGAAAAGGAAAAGGAAAAGGAAAAGGAAAAGGAAAAGGAAAAGGAAAAGGAACAAAGCCATCTCTCCCTTTCCCTCCCTACTGCAGGCTCTTCAGTCCTTTCTTGCACAGAAAAGAACTAATGAAAATACTTAGATTGAGGATGCCTCAAAGACCAAGTCATCCTGATTAATGTTACCCACATGACAAAATACTGAGGCTGCAGAACTACAAACCTCATGAGACTGTGCCATGGCATATCCCAAATTTTAAAATGGACAAAAAAATTCACAAATATTTGTAATAGAAGTAATAATGGAGAAGAGTGGAGTCTGACTTCGAAATTTGACTGTGTTAACAATAAAGACAGCATTGCACCAAAAAAATATAGAAGAGAGGCTGTGGTAGCAGTGGGAGAGCTGCAAGAACAAGTGGTGAGGGGGTTAGAACCGGATGATTTTTGATCCATTCCAACCCAAGACATTCTATGATTCTATGATATGGCAGATAAACATCAGGTAAAGCCAGCTACAGGTTAAAAAGTTTTCCAAACAAGCTTCAAAACCGGGGTTCAATATGTTTCACACAGCATTTTTACTTTATCATAAATTAAACTTTTGACAGATATTTTTAGCAAGCTTTTGTAGATACTTTTCAGCTGACAGCTGGACGAGTCTGAAACTGCAACTGCTGGATTTCCATCCCTTCTGAAGACAGCACTTTCTATGGGTGACCCAGTCGGTAGGACTAGAAAGTTTCCTTCTGAAGCTCATTGAGTTCCTGCCCCGACACAGCCATGACACAGCCTGCAAGGTCTTTCAAGGAGTCATATATAAACATTACATACTCACAGAGAGAAAGGTAAGCAATGGAAACAAGATCAGAAAAAGTCTGGAAAACAAAAGATAGGATGAAGCAATAAATTCTCTGTGCAGCAGCCATCAACAAGAGCCTTGAAACAGTGTACTGCTTAACAAACATACTGTAATACTAACACTAACAAGTGATATGGTTATTTAGGGTTTCATGTGGGTCAGGGTGGATTATGAGGTCAGGCAATGCAAGAATAAAAGCCAAATGTAAAACAGAAAAAGCACCTTTCTGACAAGCAAAATGTAACCTAGTATTATACCAGACAAGGTCCTGACAACCATTTCAATTGGAGGAAAGAGAGTGTAAGACAGAGAGCTTGGAGTAAACCTCCTGGTCAGGGGCAGCCAAGAGCCAGGTGAATTTGCTTCATGAGGATGGGGAGGAGTAGACATATCAGTGAGGGTAGAAGTAGGATTAGCCAAAAAGCAGCCTCTCCTGTCAAGC
This sequence comes from Lagopus leucura, assembly GCF_019238085.1. Lineage (NCBI taxonomy): Eukaryota > Metazoa > Chordata > Aves > Galliformes > Phasianidae > Lagopus > Lagopus leucura. Next base: position 41,144,560 of record NW_024962263.1, read on the forward strand.
AAGTTCATAAAGACTTGAATTGCTAACATTAGAGAAGTGAAAGATAGTCTGGGATTTGATAGAAACATGCAGTATTGCATGTTCTGAAAAACCTAGATGGGGCCCTTCCTTCATCCTGTCCTGGATTCTACTGTCACTGCAATAAAGCATAGGCAATACCCAAAGAAATTAAGTAGTGCTTCTCTGGAAGGCACAGAATTAAAATGAGGAATACACTGTCCCAAGAACAGGGGAAGGTAAGGCATAACCGAGATTCAAATACTGAGATACTTCACATATGAAAAATACTCAGTTATCACCATTTATGATATTTTTGGCAGAGATGTTATACCTTGCAATTAAGAGACTAAACCAATTGCTAAATACTACAATTAAAACTATGTGTAGGCAAGAAGCAACTCGCTGTGTGCAGCAGAGTTCATGAACCTCCTTCAGGAACCAGCTGTAAATGCAAAGCCTGGAAAGCAAAGTGTGCAGAAGCTCTTTTCTCATGATGGCAGGAGGGCACAGGGAGATCCTGCAAAACAAAATCAGTTTTTAAAAAACTGAAAATAAATCAAAATACCACAGTCCTGCTTGAGTTATGTTTTTCTATGATCTTTTACTCAGCCTCCCTTTTTAATTTTGCCCAATGCTCTGTGCTATGCATGATTTAATATTTCAAATTCATTGCCTCTCTGATCCAGATTTACCAGGCACTTTGAAGTCAGACATAGTGACACCTTTTTTAAATGACTTAGACAAAAGCAATTGCTGGCATTTTTTGCTATGCCTGTGAAAATTTATAAGACCTAATAATTCTGCGTGCTTTAAAAAGTGGCCTAGAAATACATATGGCAAAAAGTATTTTCATGTGTTATGAAACAAACTTAGAGAGAAAATTACTTAATTTAAGAAATCATCTTTAGACAATTTAGCAACTATGACTTTGTGTGCCCAAAGTCTTTAGAAACCATTTATCCAAGCAATAGTTAGAGGTAATTATCCAACTGCATGCATACAAAGGAAAGTAAGATTTGTAACAGAGATAGCATTTTTCAAGTCCATGTAGCTGGAAAAAACAGACAAGCTTGCAGACATACATGCCCTCCTCCAGCTCATTTTTTCCCAAACTACCTAAGCTGGTAAAATAAAATAAACCATTTACATCCCAGAACTATCATTGCTGCAATGCTGATACTGATATTCACAAAGCAGAAGACTTAAAAGATGTTGCATAGGAACGTATGTTGTCAGCTGAAAACTATATCAGCAGAGTGGTGAACAAAACCTTTGCCAGCAAATATTTCTATGAGGATGCTTGTTGAAGTTCTACCTTAAATTTCTTTCTGGTGAGAATGAAAACCTGACAGGGTTTTTTAGCTTTATTTCATATTTGACTGTTGATGTTAATAAGAATGTCCTGTTCAAAGAACTTCAATGCCAGGAAAAAAAAAAAAAAAAAAAGACACAGGGGTGACTGGATGCTGTAGATTCCTCAGAGTTATAAACGAAATACCGGAAAACACATCTGGGAGCCACATTGCTGAAGGCTGAACAAAGTGAACCTAATGAACTGAGGTCTGAAGCAGTGTTGGAACTGAAGGCAGAAAGAGCCCTGTGTATGCAGTAGACCCAAAATGTGGATAATCATGTCTACCTCCACCGTTTGCAGCAGAAGGACTCCAATTTTGCTAAAACTGTTTCCAATAGGAATGCATCAGACCTTGTTTACTTCTCCTAGACATGTAATGAAAGGAGACAGCAAAAGGCCAGAGAAAATTACAGCTTTGCTTCTCAGTATTCTCCTATGCCTTTTACAACTTTAATACTGAAAAAGTAGTGTTTCTTGGGTGCAAATGTTCTCCTTGTTCTATCCATTGGAGGTAACACAAGTTCCTCAATGGCAACCTTTAAACTCCTGGAAAATTATGTGATATGCGCAATTCATGCATTTGCAGGATCATGGATCTTTAATTTAGATGTGTTTGGAGAACAAGAACTGACTGCTTAGAAATGTCACCTAGTACTTTGCTTTCTCTAATGGCCCTGTAGACCATAGCAAAGCTTTGAGTTGGTGGTGTTGATGGTCCTATCTGTATACATGTAATGGATGTCAGTGTCAGAAGAAATGATCCCTCATTTGCTCTTGGGAAGTATCTCACCTCAATTAGTGTTTTCCACAACACTGGATGTTTATTCATATTTGTTCTAAGTATGTCAGGCCCTTTATGTAGATGAGACCAACGGTCTGATTGAAAGGGCCTTATCTACAGCCTGTCCTTTCTCAACTCTCCATGTTACCATCTTCAGAATGTGAATGTGCCATGAGAGGGAGAAAGTGAAGAGTGACTTCACTTGCATGTGGCCCTAGCTTGACTGTTCCCTTTGCACAAGCATCCTTCATGTCCTCAGTCAGGCTCCCTATGTTGTACATGGTGCATAAGTCCCAGAGTCACACAGAGCCACAGTCTCAGCATTTCTCCATCTCAGCAGGCCTCACAGGAAGGTCTGGATTGCTGCAGGATGGACACCAGCCACTTAGGGATGCATCTCTGGAACCGCTGCTGTCTAAAAACAGAAGCCATCATTCCCATCCACAAGGAGAGGAGCCATCCCCAGACTCCAGGCCTCGCCATGGCGACGCCACATCTCCCTTGGAGCTCCCAAGGATGTCTCCAGGCACAAGACCAGAGCTTGCTGGCCTGGGATTGCTCTGTCTGCCTCTGCTCGCACAGCGCCTCAAGCACGGCAGCGCTCATCGTCAGCTGGATTTAACCAGAAGCTGCCAGTTGCTGCCAGCATGAAAACAAGCAGAGGCTCCCAAAGCCACAGCCACACTGCAGCAAAACCTAAGTCTACCTACAGGTACTGAATTAAGTCATATAAAACACACGCAGCAACAACGAATGGGAAAGGAAGACAACCAAGCAGATACAAGCATTATAACCTGTTGAATGCTGCCAGGTACAAGACTTTGGCAGCGGCCATTGTTGGCTGCAGAGTACATTGTTGGGTTTGCTCAATTTTGTTTGGTTTCTGTTTTGAAGAGATCCCTTGCAGACACAGCAGCTCCTCAGTGCACGGCTTTTCTTTTTGTTACGTGGTGTTCCCGAACAATGAGGCCCCGCGAGCTACAGCTCTGCAAATAATAAATAGCTTTAATTAAAAAAAGATTGTGTTTGTAGTTATTTATTTATATCTTTAAAACCAAATTGCCACTCCCAGGATATTCATTCAGCGCTGCAGACATATTAGAAGCCATGAGAAAATGAAGAAAATGTTAAGTAGCTGAGGAGGGGATTTAGATGGGGGGAAAATTGAAAGAAGTAACTGATTTGCATACAGCTTAACTAGGCAAAGGCTGAGGGGACATATGTTAACTGGCTATAAGCATCTGTTAGAAATAAACAGGCAGCAGAAGAAAAACAAGTTAGGATAGTAAAAGAGCAGTAATTATAAATAATGACAACTCTGAGAAAGGCAAAACTTAGACTAAACATCAAATATTTTTTTACCTCTGTCCTAGGCAGTAATACATTCCGACGGACCTGAATAGAAATACCTTTGCATGGTAAAAGTCATTCTATCCTCCTGGTTTAAAGTCAGTCTATATAGGAAACACAATCTTGCATTGCTAATCTCAGAAACTATCAGTTCCCATCTATAAGCATCATCTTCCAGATAAGGGACAGCAATTGCAGGAAATATCATTCACTTCAGAATTCATTTCTAAAATTATCATTGCATAAGGTAAGAACTAAAGCAAACAAGTAAAAAAAGAAGGGGCCTGTCATCAAAATAGTAATGCAGCAGTCATTCTGTACTGTCCTCTTTATTAGGACAGTGTCTTTTAGTTTTGGAGCAAAAGAAACAGTGCAGAATAGTGTACTCCAAATCCCAGGATATTTTAGAAACAGCAGTGACCTATCTGAAAATTTTCCAGTGTTTCAGTACTTTTCAGCTGGTATCTCTTCTGCAATTGGTTAAGTGAAAACCAGGTGTGTATTCTCTAGGGTCATCTCAATGGATGTATATTGAAGAATGACAATTTCTGGGTTGTGTTCAAACATTCCTCTGGATCCATGTCATCTTGGCAAACAGCTATAGATGCATATACTGACCTGTATCTCTTCATCTGCTCTGTATTTTGCTCGGTTCCGTAACCACAGCCAGTATTTGGATTTCATCACACAGAGGTGCCAAGTCTCTGCAGAATTAAAGAGGAAAGGTGTGACTCATCTTGAAGAAGTCCAGATGTAATGTTCCCATTACCTGTTACAACGAACACATTACCATTTCAAAACAGCCCTAATTTTCAGGGGTTGCACTGAGAACTTCATTGCCTTTCATTATTATTTGGAAGAATTGCTCCCCGAAAGGTCTTTTCTCCTCTGGTGAATACACAGGGAACCTTCAGCAACTTTCAGACTCATCCTACTCCGTAGCCACCATATAAGTTTACTCTTTGACAACCCCAGTCCCAACGGGACGCTTCATAACTTTGCCAAGATTAACTAAAATGCGCAAAATTGAACACAATCACTAAGAATCAAAGCAGTTCTAGAGCATGCCACTCAGCCCCCATGGCACACAGAGAGACAGAAAAGTGAAGCAACCTTTTCTCCATACAGCTTAATGTACAGCTTACATTTAGGCCAAGAAATGGAACTGACTGTTCGAGCTGACTACTGAAGCAATCTATATGCATTTGTCTGCACAAAAATCTTTCCTCTTTCTTCTGCACCAGCACAGAGGCTTCCTATACTTCCTCTATTGCTTTTTTTTTGCATGATTTACTGATGACTGCACTTGGGAAGATTTAAGCAATCCCTTCTGCACCATCGTTTATGTAAACTTACATTTTCCCTTGTCTTTGGCTTGAAAATATAAAATATAGGATACCATCCTTCAGTAGTCACAGACAAACCTTCTGTTCTCCAAACACAGCAGTTAAAGACACTACTCATTTAAGAACTGCTGATGGTTCATACTTAACTTCCTTCAAAATAAACACCCAAAAGGACAAAAAGAAATATGACTATCCAAAGTTATATACACACATTTGATACATGCCCTAATGACCCAAAAAATTGACTTTAGTGGCTTACGGAAAAAAAGCTGAACATGAAAGGGTATAAACTCTTTAATCTATAGAAAAAGGGAAAAAAAAAGAAAAAGAAATTGGCAAGACATATTTATGGAGATACGAGCAGATCTGTTTCTCAAACAGAAATCATAGAGCAAGGTACATGAGCTGGTAAGTTTTAAATATTATTTTGCCTGAAATACTGTTTCTTTTCCTACTATTACATATTTTCAATAAACCAAATACATCAATTTTCTACAAGTTTGTGGGTATGCTTGAAAGTAACCTCATATGGCACAAAGCAAATCTCCACTTTCTTTATATATTCACGTTTAACCACTGCTGAGTGCAGGGCCACTAGTTTATCCCTAGGCTGAGGTCATAGAAATACTGCAGCTCACATCAAAGCTGACCAGAAGGCTGAGAGAACCAATGCAATGACCTTATGTAAGAAAGGGTCTGAGTTCAACAAGCTTCATCATGATGCCTATGAGCCAGCCTATCTGAGCTGTGATTACAGCGTCCTGCCTCTGTTATTCACCACAGTGGAACAAAAGAAAAATTAGAAATCATCTTCATATATGATGTCTACTACCAAGAAAAGGCAGCAGAACTGAAGTTGGGTTTATAGCCCTGTATTTTCTCAAAGAGACATCGAAAGTTTTCTAAGTGTAAACCACATGTATCATCTGTAGAAAAAGTTTGTTCAGAGAGTGAATAAAAACATCTTATTTTGTGGCTATTCATGATGTGCAACTATAATCACAGAATCATAGAATCAGTATAGTTGGAAACACTAAGGCTATCTAGTCCAACCATCAACCCATCACGCCATGCCCACTAACCATGTCCCTCAGTGCGATATCCACACGGTTCTTGAACACCTCCAGGTGTTCCACCACTTTCCTAGGCAGCCTATGCCACTCTTTCTGGGGACAAATTTTCCTTAATATCCAACCTGAACTTCCTCTGATGCAGCTAAAGGGCATTCCCTCTCATCTTATTGCTGTTGCCTGGGAAAACAAGCCTACTCTCACATCACTACAATCTCCTTTCAGGAAGCATGGAAGAATCTGTTGCTTGCTCTGCCAGTTTCGTTTTGGGGGCTGAAAGAAAGATGCTGGATAATGTCAGAGAGGGATGTTAGCTCCTCACTACTCAATTCAGTGTACTTAGATTAGCAGCAGTAGTTGGAGCAGGAGAGCTGGTAGGAGAACACAGAAAGCAAGAACTGCCAGGTGAAACCCTGCTGCTGGTGACCAAAAATTGTTTCCTTGTAAAGGCTATCCCCAGAGAGGAATTAGGACAGAAAAATGTGCTGTAGGACAAAAGGGGCTTTTGTTCTCCTGAAAACTCTGGTATGTTCTGTTTTAGGAATTTCAAGTCTACCACAGCAATATTTCAGCATTTCATCCACTCTGATTGGAAGAGAGGCAACAAAGAGAGAAGACAACAGTGCAGGAGCACACTCAAATGAAATGTAACTTTAAAAGACAGTAATGAAGCAACATTTTGGAATGGGTTTGGAATTAATTATAATCATAAGAATGCATTTATGTAAAAATTAATGTCTCAGGATGTTCCTAAATAAAAGTTAAAGCAACCATCCATGTACTACCAATATGCAGTATTGGTGGTACTGTTTAATATGAGGACTCAATTACCCTGTATTAATAAACTCACATTCACTTTTCTAAAACACATTTTCCAACTGTTATTTACTCAAAAAAAAAAAAAAATCATAACAGATAATTTATTTCAAATCTAAAAGTAAACAGAAACCTCAACAGCAAGCTGTACATCCATGGCAAAATTAGCCACTGTGAAGTTACAGTCCTTGATCTCTGTCAGACTAACAAACACCCATAGTACCATCTTCATGCTCTAGAAGAAGGATGTCAAATTCCAAAGGGAAAAGATGGAAATAACCTGTGAGCAAGCCAGCAAACCCACGCCCCACCTCCTCAGGCATATGAAGACAGCCTCCTGTACAGGATTACAGCATTTGTTCAGGCTGTAAACTCAAGCCCTCAGAAGCAAGGACATGGTACAATGAAGGCTGCAGGGCTCACAGGCCAGGAGGGACTTACACTGGATGTTGGTCTGAAGATACACATCCTCCTTGTTGGACTAGACCATAATTGCGTAGACTGGGGAAGATGTACTCAAGGAGTCTGAGACAGCAAAGAAGACAAAAAGTGAGTCATCTCTGGAGACATGAATTTTGCCACTGCATCCACCCCAGAGTTTCTCACGAATCCCAGGCAAGCTATTACGTACAGCAAAATTTGACAATCCCAATTTCAATGCCCCCTAAGTATTTGTAGACGCTGACTTATGCTCTCTGACACCATGAGCTACTAGACACTCCATCCAGCCAGGTGTTTTGGAAAATCCAAACAGACATATAAGTAAATCTGAAAATTGTCCCTGCATGGGGATCAAATTGTTTATGTATTAATAATGTGATAAACAGCTCATTAAGAAAAACAAGTTTTATCTGCTCTCATTCAGGGACTAAAACAATAATAAAATAAATGAAGGGGTAATTTAGGTGCAAAAAGTATTTTACAAAGATTTTGTTATGCAGTCAGGATATTGAAGATCATTTTACTGAAAAAATAAAGTGCCCCTTAAGCACTCTCTGTGAATTTTCAGTCAAGCATCCATTTCCATCCAAATCCAATCAACTGGAATGCAGTTCTCTTTACAGAGAGAAGCAGAAAAAAAAATGCAAAGCAATCATAAGTAATGCTTAAATCTATTATATAGACCTAGATTTCTTGTTCAGGACAGATTTTACTGAAAAAGAACTACTCTGGGACATTCTAGCAATTAAACCATCAAGTACCACAGGCAAAACAAGGCCAAATAAAAGATACCTAAGAAACTGAAATAATGTCATTCCTTAACTTTTGAAACATTTTGTAACCCCATTAGCATTCCTATGTGATTATAGAAAATGTAAAAAAGTAAATATTATCTGTAGAAACATTTCTACACTAATGTATTTCCAGAAATACTGACAGGATAAATCTGGATTACTTTAATTTGAACATCCCCCAAACATTATAAACCTAAACCTTCCTAATGTAGTCATAACTATCCATGATTGTAAAAAAATCTTCATATTGATGAAATGAGGTCACAAAAGATGTATTTTTTTCCATTTAGACAAGGAGATAATGGGCATGGTGGTGATGGGTTGATGGTTGAAATAGATGGTCTTACTGGTCCAACCTTAATGATTCTGTGAGTCTACAATTCTGTCCTGATAACATCTGACACTCTAGAGAGTAAATAGTTATGACCTGGAGATTAGGAGTAAGAGCATCTTCGAAACAGAAGATGTTGTGTTTTTTTCCACCTGGCACTTACAAGAAGCTGAGAGCATCAACAATTACTTGACTATAATGTCTTACGTTCTGAGCCAAATCCCCTTGGTAGCCATTCTACTATCCTCAGTGCTCTTTGAAGTAGTCCCTAAGTAAACAACTGAAGAACTAAAGTCAAATACTTTACTGCATCCTTTTTTTCTGTACCTCTCTAAAAACACAAATGGTCACCAGTACTGATAGATGATTCAGCCAGAAGTCCAGCAGCTTTGCTCTGGAAACTTATCAGTCCTGTTTTTTCAGCTACAAAATGAAGTGGTCCCAGGATTGATGCTTGCTAGAGGTATTCTGCTCTTGGCTCCACAGACACGTGCTCACCACCTCTCATTTCTGTGGCTGACATCCAGTTCACTAGAGACCTCCAAATGGAGATCTTTTAAACAAGAATGTCCTTTCAGCAGCCTGTACTCGAAAGCACAATTAAATAGGAATCTACTGAAGTGATATTTTTACATAGATCTGATTTTACTTCATCAAACTTCTAATCTATAAGCGTGAATGAACTGACAACGTAGTCTCTCCTCCTGTGTGACATAAATTTGAGCTGACAGTCCATCACAGAAGATTTCTTGTCATTGTAGCATTTCTTGTTACTATGTAAAGAAGACAGGATTGCTAATGAAAACTACTTTTTTGTGCCATTTTCAATTATAAGAAGATTTGTGAGGGGTTTTGGAGATGTTGTGCTGATTCCTCGCCTCCCTACTACCTCCCCTTTCGTCTTTTTACTTTGTCTTTCATCTCCTTTCTGATGGCCCACATCCCATCATGCCACACTGCACTGGTTAAATAAACCCCTAAATCTAGCTTTTGTGTATCACTAATCCTTTTATTTCCTAAATCTTATTTAATCCGAAGGGCTTCCCTTTCATCTCTTTAACTGTCAGTTGGGTCACTACTGTTTCCTATCAACAGCTCCTGCAAATCCTGTATGGAGTTAAAAAGCTTTCAAGTGTTTCTATGATTCTCATTAGATTCTGCTCTCCCCAACACCTGCTAAGTACTGTATTGCTGCTGTTCATGCCCTCCTGCTCTCCCCTTCCCTGAGCCACCTCTCTCTCCACACTGGCAATAATCATGTTAGAAAGGGTTTCTCATTTATTTCTGAAAACCTCCCCTCCCCAGTTCCGGCTCAGACATTACCAAGGCTTGGTTACATGGGCGTTGTTTTAAATATGCTCCAAGATAAAGGAAAGTTCTTAAGCAGAGTGGGTAGGGAGAAGGGGGTCACAAGAGAACCTTTCCACAGGGTCACAGAAGACCAAACCAAAAAATAAAATAATTTTTAAAAAATCAAACCAAAGATACCTTCTCCTCATCCATTGCAGGAGAATGGGAAATGGGGGCGCTTTGTCTCTGCCACTTCTTCACGGTTACCTCCTCCTTATTCTCCAGCATTTGCCACCATCAGATTTTTAATCAAGGTTGTGTTAATATTTAAAAACTGCCCAAAAAATTATAACACATCATGTAATAAAATCTCTGTTTAGACAATTGCAGCTTCTGCAGCAGTCTCAGTTCAAGAAAACATACAGGCACAACAGCACCTAGGCATATTCCAAAAACACTGGCAAGTGGGGGAGAAATATAAAAGGAAATCTCCCCACATCCTCATTTTTTCATCTGGCTTCACTTTAGATTCTTTCATATCCTGAGATCATCCTTCTCTGGGAATTACATGACTTGCCCTCTACCAGAGCAGTTCACAAATAGTAAATGTGTTTCATAACAGAATGCTAGAAGGGAAGGAAAACAATCACAACTGGGGCTTGAATTTCTTTTTCACTTTGGATGAAAAAAAATCTAAGATTTTTTTCCAGCTATTTATTTTTCCAATTTATGAGGAAAAATACTTCATATTTTACAATATCTCCACCTCCGGGTCATCAATGTGATATGAGGATGAAGCCCAGGCAGGTAAGCAGGACACACAAATACCTTATCTGGAACACCTCCAGCCCAAATTAAGAGGAATGGGAAAGCTTGCTAACACACACACACACACACACACACACACACAAAAAAAAAAAAAAAAAAAAAAAAAAAAAAGGAACTAAGCAAAATGGGAATTTATACTTGTGATGTGACTCTTTTGCCACTCCTTTGTCTACACTGAGTTCTCCTGATAGAATCATAGAATCACAGAATGTTTTATATTGGAAGGGACCTCAAAGCCCACCCAGTCCCATCCCGCGTCATGGTCAGGGCTGCTCCCCAGCAGCTCAGCTGCCCAGGGCCCCATCCAACCTGGCCTTGAGTGCCTGCAGGGATGGGACAGCGCAGCTTCTCTGGGCAGCTGTGACAGCGCCTCACCATCCTCTGACTAAATATTTTCTCCCTAACATCTAACCTAAATTTCTCTCTTTTAGTCTAAAGCCATTCCCCTTTGTCCTATCACTATTAGATCATGTAAAATGGGAACAACAGATTTCCCATCACACATCACAGGCCCAGGACAGTCATGCAGCCCATGCGTGGTTGTGACAAGGACCTGGCATTTCAACCATTTGCCTGCTGCACTCTCATACCTCAGGCATGCTGAAATGGGGCCAACATTATTTTTCGTTTAGCATGATCTGAGAAAGCACCTGTAATTTCAGATTCCCATCAGAAGTCAATGACTTGGATGCCTTGTATGCAAATCAAATATTTATGTATGTAGCCATATTTCCAGCCCCCCAGCATGATGCCTTCCCTCTGCCCAAAAGAGCAGTGGGGCAGCAGAGATGCCTAACAAGCGATGCAGGGAGCATCCAAACAGCAAAGTACGCATTCTGATCTCTGTAAGCTGCTTGTGATAATGATGTTTGGGTAAGCCTACTGTCAGACTCACTTCATGTGCATTGTTGAAGATGAAATAAAATTGAGTGTAAGAGTGACTGCAGATGATGAGATGCATAGCAGAAAGAGGAGTGTGGCTGTAAATACCATATGTACTAGTTACAGTGCAGACAAGTGTCTCCTTCAACGGGCTGAAGGGCTTTATATCGAGCCTTTCAAAAAACTGTCAGCAGTGTTTGTGAGTAACAGTTCAAAACACTCAGAGCTTATAGGCTGTGATATATACTGTGGCATTCTTTGGTAAATATAACTTTTACAAAAAATATTACTTTTACAAAAAATTGTATTGTAAATGCAAATCTTTCTGCAGATACTGAGATCATAATTACTATTGCTGCTGTTGCTTACTATTCCATCATCAAATTATATGCACAATTTGGCAAGGAAATGCTGAATAAGCCAATTAGCTTGTTGGAGTTAAAATAGAAGAAAGGATGGAAAGGTAAATTATATCACAGAAAGGACTCAAAAATCAACCTTGCCATGGAGAAAATACAATACTTTCCACCGCTCACATTGCCAACCAAATATGTGTGTCCATCTTTCCATCCTTTGTGCTATGCTGGGTGCTGGGGACAACTGCATCTCTGGTGACGGGCTTCATCAAAGCAGCCTGACAAATAGTCGTGGGGTTTTCCTGGGAGCCCATGACCATTTCGCAGCTCCCTGCTACCAGGCTCAATTGCAGCACTGTCTGCTTTGATCAGGCCTCTCCCTGAAAGCATCTGGATGGAGCCTCAGACAAGAGACGCTTAGAAATGAGGTTGGCTGCTTGCCCTGCTGCAGCTGAAGAATTTGAGTGGGGTGGAGGGGAGGGATGGGAGAGAGGGAGTTATTTCCAGCACAGCCAAAGATGCAGCCAAAAGATACCCTGCATCTGAGGAAGCTTTATCAGTACACAGATCAACACATTTACTTAGAAAGGGAGGCACGGGGGGTGGGATAGACAGGATGGGTTTTGAAAAGTCTTAATCCATCTCCAAACTCTAATGCTCAAACCTAGCCAAACCTAGGCTTAATTTCTTTTCTTGTACTGTTCAATTCATGGACTCTGGGGTAACAGAGCGAAACCTAGATCAGATCCAATTCTCTGCCAGGGATTTCATGCCGAGCAGCCATCCCCACAGACATAAGACACTCAAATGGCATGCACAGAGTGCCTCTGATTGTGCCTGACAGCTTTTTAAATCCATTTTGCACAGGTACAAATAGCTCAAGGTACAAAATAGTCATGAAAGGTATCACCAGCCATTGGGTATGCAGGGATGCAGCAGGCCTCAAATTAATCAGGAAGTTGCTATGGGAGGGATCAAGCACCACTGTACCTGAGAGATGGAGGCAGGGTTCTGTGTTGCAGGGAGGTGTAATCCAAATGTTAGCATTTCCTGGGCTGTGGTGACTCGTCTCATCTTTGAGATAGCTCATGAGGAGAAGCAGAAGATACTCAGTTGCTCTCTCACCTATATACAAAAGACAGAAAACTATGTATGGTTCTTTATCTTCTTGCAAATCATTTTGAAGGAGCCTTACAATCACTTGTTATGTGCTTGCTGAAACAAAGCATCCCTAACATTTAGGAGTGGCACGTCCACTTGTTTTACCACAGAAGGTGCAACAAGCTGCAGCACATTCAAAAACCTGGCCATTGCAGATACCAAATGTTCTTCTGAGTTCAGAGAAACATCTTCTTCTGTACCAGCACACTGCACTGTCATCACACAGAGTTGTGGAAGCCATAAAAGTTAGCTTAGTTAGTTAGAGCTCATCCCCTTTAACAGGTAACCTCTGTTTGCTGCTGAAGGCTGCAAAGATTTTGGGACCACAAGGTAGAAAAATGAAGATACTAGTTCTTAACAATTGCACCACTGCTGCAGGACAGTATCCAAAAATAAATTCCACATAAGTAGAAAGAAAAATAAACCAAACCTTTGAGCTCTCCTGAGCCCAGGATTCTACGCATGTGGCCATCCTCACCCAAATGTGATCACACATGGAGCCTCCCAAGACTTCAGACATGCTCCATGTGCAGGAGGTGGGATATGTGGAAAGGGGTACTTTCTGTGAGGAAAGGAGGACTCATCCCTCCATATACATAATATTTGCCTAGGGGCAATTAGGACTCTTGTACAGGACCCTCAGCTGTAGCTGATCCTTGTTCTTCAGCACATGCAGAAGTGAAGCAGCAGAGCCCTACCCATATTTCAGCCAGAGGCTGGAGCATCAGCACTCCAGGTGCTTTCTCCTCCCTGCACGTACTGTAGGTAGGAAAGTTGATCTTGGCAGAAATCCACTGGGCATCTCTGCCTGAAAAGGTCTTCACTGCAGAAGAGGTGAGAGAACTCTTGGGAGCTTTAAAGTCATTCAGTTTTCTGGTAAACAGCAAACTTCTGCAATACAAGACTTAGCAGCACCTCAGAGAGCTTAAAGCACCTCTGTTTCTAAATATTTGCTTCAACAAACTCAGTAAATTTACTACAGTATTTGCATCTATCGAGAACGGGGTCAAAGTGATACAGATCCCTTCTGGCACAGTCCCACTCATCTGGCTGTGATTTTTGCCTGTGCCACTTCAGTCACTGGCAGCAATGGAAGAACTCCTGTCAGTGTATTTTATTTACACAGATGTCTTACATACTTCTGTCTGCACTGCGGGAGAGAGCACTGGGTTAAGCTCTGCAACTGCACACCAGCTACAACCAGTCTGTAGAGCAGAGAAACCCTACCTGTAAGAAAAAGCCCATTTTGCAAGACTTGCATTCAGTGTGTGGCATTTGGGGTCTGTTTAAGCTACCCAATCCTAGTTCTTAATTAAGCCTTGGTCTGAGGATCCCAGGCATCACAAAAGTGAGAGAAAATCTGGTACTATTGCAGAAAAGAAACCATGAAATCAAGTGATTTTCAGGACAGCAAAATCTAGAAGACCTTGGATAGACCACAGAATCACAAAGGTTGGAAAAGACCACAAAGATCATCTAGTCCAACCACTGACCTGCCATCACCATGCCCACTGACCACGTCCCCCATTGCAACATCCACACATTTCTTGCATGCTTCCAGGGACATTGACTCCACCACCTCCCTGGGCAGCCTGTGCCACTGCCTCACCACTATTCCTGAGAACAAATTTTCCCTAAAATCCAAGCTGAATCTCCCCAAAGTGCAAATTGAGGCCATATATTGCTATGTGCGTGTTCAGTAACAGAACAGTTGATGGGCATATCCTTCCATCCCTCCCCAGGGTTACAAGCACAGAATTCATGTAAACACTAGAAAAATCAAAAACTGAGTTGAATTCAAGGCTAGCAAACCAAGTCTATGTAGCTTTGTTTTAGCACAGAAAAGGAAGTATAGATGTGAGGCTTTTCAGAAAAGATTCTCCCACAAAGTTTATCACATCTTTTTTTCAGTTTTCAGTTGGAAAGTTTTGGCTACAAGAAGGACCTCTATCATACAATCTCAGCATTTTTTCATAGCAACATATGCAAATATTTCCCCCATCCGCATAAATTAGCAGCATATATGTCCTATAAGAAGAGACTGTATTCGAGAGGAATGGCATTTTTTTTTTCCATTCATTATAATGTGGTGGAATATTTTCAAACTTCAAGAATGAGCCTGTTCTGGGTGGGCTCAAGCGTTAGGCAAAGATTAAGATACATCCTTGCTACAGCTAACCCTACTCTGGAGGAGTGGAGTCATCATCCCTGGAGGTTTTCAAGAAAAGAGTAGATGTGGCAATGGAGGATGTGTTTCAGTGGGTAAAACCATGGTTTTTGTGATTTGGATGGGCTGATGGTTAGACTAGATGATCTCAGAGGTCTTTTCCAACTTTAATGATTCTTTGATCTGAGCTCTGTGCGATTTAGTGTCATAACCTACATACACGCAATGGGATTCCTCTCTTCCAGCTGTGCCATTACACTGCCTCAGCAAAATCCTTTACTGCCTTTCAGCTCATGGGGCTTTTTACACTGTGCTTGTGCCCACAGAGGGGCAGCTGCTGTTTAGAGAAGGTCACTAGCACAGGTACAAGTGCTCACCTGCTACATTCACACTCATGTGTTAACCACCTCTACCTTTCCTCTGCTTTAGATACTGGAGATAGGATGTTTGATGCAGACTGCATCAACGTACCTTTCACATCAAATGAAACTTCATGCTTTTTACTACCACAGAAGGCCAAGGTAGTCAGTTCCCAGTCTGAAACACAGCAAAGCCAACAGCAAGCCATCCTCCTCTATGGGGCTTGGAGAAAGAACAAGACTTGGAAGCTCACCACAAAGGTTATAAATCAGCTGGGAAAGATCCCAAACAGCCAGAAGAAATCCCTATGGTTGAAAAGGGTGCTTGCTCTGTCAGTTCCCACAGCAGCAATAGCATGGAGAGGAAATCTCATGCCATTCTGCTATTCACATGACCAGACCAAAATGTTGAATTCCATTTCATACATTGATAAGGCATACCAAAACATCAGCAAGTGACGTCATGCAAAAATCCAAATAAACAGGCTAAGCCCACAGGTGTTCCTGATAAGATAAACAGTGCTCATCATTGTGACCATATTCACTCTGGGAGCTTAGGGCAAAGGGAAAAGCAAGAATCAAAGAAAAATGGTGTCCTATGCTTTAAAATAATTTTATTTCTAACAATGTATCAGTTCTTTCAGAGAAATTTTATGCTTCTTATCAAATATCTTCTTGGTGAGCTTTTACAGTAGAGGTGGAAGGAGAGCTTTCCACTACTCTGTGACGAGAAGAATTGGTGCTCAATGCCTCGGATAAGGAAAGTCATTCATAATTTCACAGCATCAGAAAGCTGCCGCTCACTGCTGATTATGGACTCTGGTCTGGCAGCCTGCAGGAGCTCAGAGTCCAGCTGAACATCAGTAGTCCCTGGTCCCCTCCCCAAAAATCTCTACAACCAGAAAAACAAGTTCTTCAACTTAAAGAGAAATATTTAGAGAAGCAGCAGGACCCAGAAGATAAAAAGCTAGTCTGGCTAACAGGAGATCATGGGTCCTACTCACAGATGCATTCCCAGTACCAGTGCAAAATAATTAGTTTTTCTGAGTAGTCACTCACACTGACAAGAACAAAGGCTAGCATAGAAAGTCAAAACTTCCTTGCTGAGCTTGAGTAACATAGATTTATAAATCTTATTTAATTTATGCATAGATACTGAAATTTTAAAAGCAGATAGAGAGTATTCCAAGGGGCTAAACTTCTCTGTTGAAGTTATTTTTGCTTTCTTTTTGCCTATCACAGACAATTATTTCATTGTCAGGAAATTGCAAAGAACAAAGCTTCCAGGAGTCAGCACATGAAGTTTTTCTAAGTTGATACAAAAGCATTCAGGCAGCAGTATAAAGGCATTTCTGAAGTTCTGCTGAATTCAAATCAAATCAACTTCAGAAGGCGACAGCAGGATGACACTGCTCTAGCGCATAAAGATGCAAAGCCAATGTCACTGTCTGTAGACTTTTCCCTTATGCAGGACCTGGGTTCCAACAGCAAGATTTTCATACATACAAATGCAACTTTCCCTGACCCTTCCAGCCAGCCCTTAACTTCAGGGTTATTTGCTGCCATTCTCCAACTAAACACACTGCAAATCCCGAGAAGGCAAGTTCATTAAGGCGGTATTCAGTGTGCCAAAACTCACCTTGGAAAGAGAATTAGTTTAAACGAAAGTAAATGGAAAGTTCAGTATTCCAGGCAGACCTGAGAGATCCACGAAAGTATCAAGGAATAATGTTGAAGCTAAGAATGGAGGTGATTTTTGCAAGATCTTAAAAGCACAGGAAAAAATATCTGGAGCAATCATGTGGTGGAATGGAAAAGAAATAACCACAGGGCAAGATCAACAGGAGGAGAAATAAGCTACCATGTGAAATGGCACTCTGGCCCAGATAAACTGATTTGCTTATATATATATATATATATATATATATATATATATATATATATACATATATATATGTAATGTGTTAAACAGCTATCCCAAGACCTTAATGGTAAAACTGGTGGTTTTGTTTACTGAATTACTGAAGAAATTTAAGCGTCCTGACATTGACAATTTAACAAAAAAAAATTAACTAGAGAGGGGTGTAAATTAAGCTGGCTGAAGGCACTGTTTAATTCATTGGTAACTTAAGCTCAGCGTAAAAAATGGAATATATTCTGTCAAAGAGAGCAAAAAAAAAACCCTTAAAGAAAGTTGTTTCTCACATGGTATACTCATGCACTGAGAATAAAGTACGATTACAGAAGGCACCCCAAAACGGAATTTCATGGATTTGATGTGTTTATGAAGTTGATGATGCCTCTAGAAACACTCATTTCTTTTTATGCCATTACTATTTGCTCTTCAATTACTATTTTTTTAATTATCCACTAATCAAGTGCTTATAAAATAGTAATAAGAGCCTCCCAGCATACAGATAAAGAGAATTTTCAGAAGCTCCTCCTTTGCCCCTTTCTACAGAAATAGTATGTTAAAGAACCCCAGAGTCTGGGCTGGTGGGAGATGTCCAGTCTCAAACAGTTCACCAGAGATACAGCCTCATATCTCAGGTCAGAGGGAGGGTGGCATCCTCACATCCCAGTGAACAGCCTATCCCAATATTACCCTGCATGACCCATGGCCAAGCCAGGCAGGATCACCAGTCCACATAGCAGCCTGGCTGTTCAAAACAACAATCTCAAGAGTTCCATCCGATGGAGGGCTTTCACAGAGCCAAAGAGTTTTATGACCTAGTAGCCATCTCTGCCCCAATCCACTCCGGTCCTAACATGGATCCCATTCCAGAACACCGAGCATCTCCACCCCCACTCTCCTTGCACAGAGAGGCAGCAGAACCGGGATAGACTTGAGTGCAGGATCTTTGTTTATATCTTTTGTTTATATCTTGTACAGGGGAAATCTGGGATTATTTATGGAAATTCAGATGTTGCTATAAATAACAGATGCTGTTCTAGAAGGAAAATGACTCTTTTTGTTTGAGGTTTTTTGAGGGTTTTTTGTTGTTGGTTTGTTGTTTTTTCTAAGCGGTTTAGAAAAGAGAGCTGAGTGTTTTCTCCAAAATACAGAACAACTGCATCAAAATAAAATGAATGGGGCATGGGTTTCATAAGGTACCTACTATTACTGGACTTTGGGGCACTTTAGCAAAACTGTTAAAAAATCTAAAAAAGTAAGACTTTATGGCTGCTTTGGCCTTCACCCTACTGAAAAAACTTGTTCTCTTTCATGCTATTTCTCTGTGGCAGAAGAAAGGGACTTCCATATAATAAATGAAGAACTGCACTGAAATTGAGAGCTTCACATCTAATGCCTACACAAGAAAAACACAGAGTTCAGCAGAAGATGGAAAGCCCAACTAATTCCTCCAGCTCAGCCATAACAACTTGTCCTCTACACAATCACCATGGGTCTTCTTCAGCTTTGCTGTATAAACACATATACCACAGCCCATACTTTTTTTCTTCTTGCACATACTGGAGGTTTCAGAAAAAACACCTTTCTGTTGGATATCATATTTTGCCATGGCCAAAAGTATTTCACATTTTACTGATTTTACTGTAAAGGTGCTGGTATGATATTCCTAAGAACTGCCACCACTCAAAAAGTTTTACTTGATGCATGTGCAATTTTCTCATTTTTAACTTCAATTTATAATTTTAAATTATGTGGGATTTTTTGTTTGCTTGTTTTTAATAAGTACAATCCATTTGACCTGCTGAAAGAACTTACTCCAGTTTTTTCCAGGGCTTAACAGTGCAGCAGTACGAATTACTATTGTGACAATGCCAAGGGTAAGCATTAGCAGTGCAATCAACCTGATCTGTGACACATTTTAAAGAACATCTTAGATGCTCAAGTCACAAAGCCAACATTTATCAGTGTTTATTTTCTATATTATTTAATAAAATAAATTTCATAAAATGGCTACAAAATTGCATATATCTTCGAAATATCTTTGTTGTTCTAGAAAGCCTCCCAGCGTCCATCTGCTAATAGTAACATGACAAAATGTTCCGTTAATTTAGTATATAATGTGTTTACCAAAGATAATAACATTTTGTGGAAGGGTCACATGGAGAGAAGGTCACAGTGCACTTAGCCACCATTTGTATACTGAGCACTGCAGTAAATATTTGATTATGCATATATAGAAAGCCAAAAGAGCACACGCAGCATAGTACACAGACCACAGTGAGCTCTCTACTGAGCTGTTGCACAGCAGGAAGATGGGCCAAGATGGAGGCCCTGTCCCAATCACCTGTACACACTGCATCACCCTTAAAAGAAAAGGCAGGAGTACAAAGTAAAGCTAGAATTAAGTTGACCTTAATTGTTTCCCAAGGGATGGTATGAGAATGTGTAAAATGCAAAGGCTGGGAGCCACACCAAACTATTATATTCGTAAGGCAGCAATGCCTGGATCTGATCAGCTTGAAGCAAACAAGCAGTTTGGGTGATTCCACAGGCAGGTTTTATTAAGAGAAAATTCTCAGTAAACTTTAAAATAATTCAAAGATTCTCCCTTCACAGTGTAAATGTCTGATCAAAGCAAAGGATGCTTACAACGATGATGCAAGGTGGATCACCTACGGATGACCCTACAGATCTCCTATGAAGACACTGAAGGCAATTTCCTCCAACACTTGCTAGTCTATCAGACGACGGTACGACAGTGGGATGTACATGAGACAACAGAGCAGAAGAAATAATTGAAAGGAATGAGATAAAGAATAAAAGCCTATGTAATTAATACCCTTTTCAAAACAAACAAAAAAAGCCCAAACCAATAGGACTGCTATGCAGATCTCCCAGCAGGACATATTAGCAGCCTCCATCTAAGCCAGTCATGCTTTTTCTCTCTCTCCTTTTTTTTTTTTTTTTTAATAATTCATGATCATCATCACACACTCCACTCAATCATGTACTGCAATCATCACGTCATCGCCACTCACTCTGGCAGTGAGGGACATGACCATGACAAGAGGTTGAATTAGTCAGACTTAGTTGCATCAAATACATAGGAAACACAATAGGGGAGAATTCTGCCCAAAATCACAATCTGGAGAAGTTATGTTTAACAAAATACTAACCACAAAAAAGAAAAAAATAAACCCTTGTAGAAAAGCTGAGTGAAAATAATGTCATGTAATGAATTCAGGAGATGTCTCAGCAACACACATCTCAACGTTCCTGCAAGTGCGTATCATATAAAGGTACTTTCATCTGATAATGGTAATGATTTGACAGAGTAGAGTATCAGGCTAAGAGTATGTGGATACATCTGTCAAAATAAAAAAATAACATGTAAAAACAACAGCACCCCCCAGCAACAATGGAATCCCCCTTAAAAATAAAAAGTTTCAAGCACTAATGCTTCTAAGCAGAAACTCTGTTGTTTCTCTACAAAGAGAGTCAGCAGTTAGTCTTAGGTAAATAACAGAACAATCGAAGTTTATCAAACTACATCAGGGTAGTGAAAAGGCCGTTTCCAGGAATGTTTCATGTTTGAGTGAGAAAACAGTAGCTCATGAGATGGACACTTCATCTGCCTCTCAAATTATGCATCTGAGGTTCAGTCTGGTGTGCTTTCTTGTGCTGCAAAATTCAGTATGGGGTGCTCTTGAAATACATGTTGGTTGCAGAAAAATAAACAGTGCCAGCACTTGCAAGCATCTTGATTACTGCATAGTGTCCTAGTACAGGCAAAATGTTTGCTGACTGAAGTAAACATCATGATTAATTTAAAGAAAAAAATTAAGACATAGTAGGTATGTTAAGAAATCTCTCCTAGTAGTTATAAATGAGTACATCAAATCCTGCCAGTTCTTGCAGGATTGTAAATTCACCAGTACTCCCATATTAAAAACATGCAGAAGTGTTGACAGGATTGAGGCCATCAGAGACTCATTCTCCAAGTACTGACAACCTAAGTAATGTTCTGGCTTCAGCCAGACTGCTTGGCATTGTGAGACAGACCTCAGGCATGAGGCTACTGCAGCATCACAATGTAGGTTAAGGCTGGATACTAACATCCTTACAACTAAGATGCAAGATGGGTCCTTGACAATTACTCAGCAAGCATGTAAATGCATGTGTGGCTTCAAGATTTCAAATATCTTTAACTCCATTCAAGCAAACTACAGGCCTAATTTTTGCACTGGACTAGGTTTTTAGTGAACAAGTACTGAGTATAGGCTATATGCAGAGTAAAGTTCTTCCCGACTTATGAATGGCAATATCAAGCTTCAAAGCAGGTGTCATTCTAAAAAATCATTTTTAATACACATCATTATAATAAACAACAAGCTAAAAGGTATTGAGGATAATAGTATGCTAATAATTTAAACATGAAACAATGAATAGTGCTTACATTTGCAAGCTTGTAGTCTAGACAAGAGCAGGAGTATTTAAAATACAAGAAAGCCTTACAGCGGGAGGGGGAAAGAGGTAAGGTAATTGAATACAGAATGTGATATATTTAGATTAAGATGTGTAATGAGAAGCTAAAAGGATTAGTGGAAAAAAATAATTGGATTTAGGAATACATATAATTGGCCTTTTACTATAAAACTATCACCTACACAAGGAAGGTACCTGGAAATGGGAATTCCGTAACTGTGCTAAGGTCAAAAATAAGCATTAAAAATTGAAGTGGAGACTTTTTAAGATGCTTTTACTTGTAAATTTTTAAGAGTAAGTAGCAGATTGATTTCATATTCTAGAAGGATTTCGTTTACTAGTACCCTTCCCTTCTGTCCACTTAAATATTCAGGTATTTGTATGAAGAGTAATGGGTTTTTTATTACTATTTAAAACAGTTCCATGGAGTTGGTGATGTGCATCTACTTAGGCTGAGTTGACATTCTGTATTGTTACAAGATGAGAAAAACTAAATAGGCACCTCTTAGATCTCTGTCCCTCACTTTGAGAGAAATATCCACTAAGAGCCAAAAAAAAGAACAACCTGGACTTAAAATAGCAAATCAGGAATCAAAACTGTTCTCCACATTCTTCTCCAACATGATCACTGAATGCATACCCTGCGTCTCCCACCAGAGGCAGAGGGTCAGAGAGCTGATGACTAAATACAAAGGACATAAGAACATGAAAGGAAGAATCAGGTGGAAATACTTGGAGAAGAACCAGAGAAGCGAGCTATTCTTTTCTTCCCAAGTGCTTGCATAGACCATTTCCAAGGAAATGCTAACCATAGATTTACGACCAAGAAAACAAATGTTTGTGCTCTTGCATAAAAAAGGTGGTTTTGCTTGTTGGTGCAAGAACAGCACTGCTTAAAGAAGTCTTTGGCTGAAGAAGTTCAATCACATTGGAAATATCTTTTCACTTTTTAGTCATGTTTTGCAAGGCAGGCTGCAGACAGGGTGAGATTTTCAAGGATGTTTATGATTCAGCTGCTCTGACAGTGATACTTGAAAGTATATAAAGACTTTCGTTCCTTATATATTGACAGCATGGTTTCTATTAGGGAGAGGGGAATTTCAAAAATCAGTCCCTATCAATCTGTAAATGCTTTTTCATTAGACTTTTTCCTCTTATTCCTTGGAGGAGAAGGAGTGATATTGCAGCATGGTGAAGTTCAGCTGCCCATCTGAGCCCAAGGCCTACTCCTGTGGGTCTCCATGGGCTGCAGCTCAGGGTGCTCCTGTGGGGGCTCTCCATGGGCTGTGCCTCCTTCAGACCCCATCCACTGCTGCGCCATGGACTCTTCTATGGCTGTATGGGCAGATCTGCTCCACACGGTGCCCACAGGCTGCAATAAGACAGCCTGCTCCTCTGTGGGCCTTTTCTGGGCTGCAGGGAGCTGCTCCTGTATGCTTGCAGCTCTTCCTGTCCTGCACTGACCTTAGTGCATGCAGAGCTGTTTTCTCACTTCTCTCACCCCTATCTCTCCCAGCTCCCTTTCTAAAATCTGCTCTCCCAGAGCACACCCAGCATCACTCAGCTCAGTTCTGGCAGCAGTGAGTCCCTTTTGAAACAGCTGGAGCTGGCTCTGATCTAAGATGGTAGCAGTGCTGGGCTCTGTTCACAGAGGCTTCCCTTGCAGCATCCCCACTAGCAAAACTTTGAGACTTAAACCCAGTACAAAGAACAGTGTGGATGAGCTGAGCTGCCCATCAGCAAGGAAGCACTGCAAAGTTTGGGAGAACGAAACACATGACAGTGACAAGCAAGCACGGGTGTGTCACAAGGAGCCCTGCTCTAACAGCCAGAAGCACATGGTTACTGTGTGGAGAAGGTCATTCAGCAGTTCTCATGGGTGAGGAGGTAGCAGGCAGTTTTCAAAAGCATGAGGTGAGTGCATCAGGTTTTTTTTCCTAAAAATGGAGCTTCAGTAACAAGCAAACGACCATTTTCATAGAGAAATAAGTACCCTCCATGCAGATCCATGAAATTGTGTCTTGTATACTTCTCTCAGCCCCTCACACGTCTCAAGTCTGAGACAGCTTTAGTCCTCTATTTCCATCGCATCATATCACAAAACTAAGATGCACCCTCTCTGAAGAAAAGATAATCCCTTCAACGGTGAGTCTCCCCCCTCCTGACCCATCCTGCTTCTCTTAAGTCTCCAAAGCTACTTTCCATCTTCCTAAAATACAGTGTACAAATTCACCCCACCCTTCAGCCCCAGGACTCCCTCTCTAACTGCAAACATCTGGAAATAAAGCGTGTCCGTTGCTACTTTGTACTAGAGTTAACAGGTTTGGAAGGAGGGAGGAGAGGGGGGAAAGAAGGAGGGAAGGAGCGGGGGAGGAAGTCTTAATAGATACATCTCTACAAAGAGAGAGTGAAAGAGGATCAAAGGATTTACTGAATGAACGTGTCAAGAGACGTTAAGAAGATGGCACGACGGAAAGCAAATAACATACTGAGATAGTGGCAGAGTCCCTCAGCACAGAAATAAACTGGCAAGAGCAAAAACATCCATAAAATACTGCAAGAGAAGTACCATATATCAGTGCCTGGGAGAGGAACGGAAAGATGGAAGGGGTAATTCTCCTACTAGGCAGCTTTATAAAATTGTTGTGCCGTGACCTGGCAGTCCGCTATTGGTCTGGCTGATTACTACAGCCAAAGTTCTTCCAGAGTTTATAGTGAGCATAAACAAATGCTTTTCCACTAAAACCAATATAAACAAATCATCCACTAACACATTCTGCCTTCCAACAGTTGTACACTGTCAAATAGTGTATGAGCTCCAGAAGGAGTTACTCATATTCTGAAGTGAGCAGCATTCATCTGCCTGTCTCTATTGAAATTCACTGACCTTTTATGAACTGAAGTCAGTTTCCCTTAGACATGAAAGGTCAGAATCTGACTTTGTCATAGCTGTATTCATATTTTGTGAGGTTTTTAGCTAGAAATCCACAGCCTCCAACAAGGATACTTCAAACAGACCACAGGGGAAGTCAGAGCCAACTCAAACCCAGGGACGTTTGCTTGAGTGCAGGACAATGACGAGTCTCAGAATAGTGAGAAATGTGTACAGCCACTGAAAACTTAGCACAGTAAGAGCTGGACTGTTTAAGTTATTAAAAGCTGATCTTTCTGCCAAGTAGGAATAGTGGTACATTTGTGTAGTAGTTCTATATAATTTGTTGCTTCTTTTAACGAATGTAGATTTGGAGCCATATCCTCATTAGACAGAAGCAACACAAGCAATTCCTCCTCATGACTGTTAAAATAAAGGAGAATGCAATGTAGTAGCGTTTCTCTAAATGCTGGTTTAATTGTGACAGAACAGGAATAAATCAGAGAAATTTTGTCTGGCTCTCAAGGTCAAAACTGAAGTCTGCTTTGTTTTTTCTGCAGTATCGCCTAGTCTGTAGAAGGGATGAAATACTTTCCTGAAGGTTACTATTAAGTCTTGAGCTCAATAGAAGTCCCTGAATGAAAGGCAAATATGAGAGGATTCTTCTTTTGATTCTATTGTTTGATATGCCAATCAGCAATCAATAGTTCCCAACTCTGTTTGCAGTCCCGGGGAACCAGCAATGTTCTTCACCAGGATTTTGTTCAGCTGCCCAAAGATGTAAGAACAATGCATTATTCTGTACATCAAATTACAAATACTCTATGTCATCTGCAAATTGAGCAGGAAATGCTGCACAAGTATTATGTATAATCCAGCATTGACATGCGTTTTAAATTTGGTACAAATCATACTTTTCACAACTGTGTTTTTTCTTTGAACTCAGTAACTTTAAAGTATGCATCGATTCTAGGTTAACTAAACCAGCCATGATCTTAAAATACCCATTTAACTCTAGCAGCACATAATTCGGTGCGGTAATAGAGGGACTATATTAAAAGCTAGTAATTTATAAGACAGCTAGGCCACAATGACTGGAAAAGCAACCTGAGAGGAGATAAACAGGTTCACTTTCTGTCCCCAAGAAAGTCTCCAAATCATTCCTGACTGATGTTTGTGTAATCTGTTCTTGCTCCAGACTTTATTCTGGTGCTCCCCAGGCAATTAATTCTAGCACTCCATTGTCTATTCTGTTAGAATGTTTTTGTTGGTTTTTGTGGGTTTTTTTTTCCCCCCCTATAAATAGCCTCTATCTTTTTTTTTGTTGTTGTTGCATTTTTAAACTCTTTGTAGCTTTCCCCTATTTACGAGGGTCCAGGAGAAAATGTTATTCCTTTCTTCTTTCCACTAGTTTTAAACAGTCTTCTCAGTCTCCGTTTCTTTAAGCTGGATAATCCTCATGTTTCCATCCTTTTCTGCAGCTCATGAATTCAGCCTTACTTTTTTAACTCGTTCTTCTTTTCCCTTTTTTCTGAACCTCTGATGTTTTTCTTTAGTGAAAGCCTAAAAGCAAACACAGTACTCCATCTGAGCCCTAATTGTTTTGGAACAGAGCAGGAATTTTCTTCAAACATCTTGCAGGCAAAAACTAGTTTAAAAATCAGAGTATAATATCTTTTTTGAAGAAGAAAAAAAATCATAGCAATCATGACTGACTATACAAATCATGATGGAAAAAAAAACTTCAGATCTTTCTCATCAAGAACTGCCGCATAGTCAGCTCTTCCTATCCTGTTACTGCAGTTCCTGCTTAGCTATACTGCCCCAAATTTATAATAGTAATTGAAGATAATTAAGTGCCTTTCCCTTGGGCCATTTCTCTAAACCTGTTCTCCAAGCCATTCTCCTTGACTAATTCAATCACTGCTTTAACTTTCTACCTCCCAAAAGAAAAGCATCTGTATAGTAGTAGAGAACTACTAGCCACTAATCATTAATTAGTTGTTATGGAGTTTGTTTCTACAATAAGGAAAAATTTAATCCAAGCTCAAATGAAGTAAAAGAAATGAGAAGATATGAAACTTACAGTAGTTGGCCTTTTCACAGACCCTCACTTCTGCCTGATGTCTGA
The DNA here is from genome assembly GCF_019238085.1 of Lagopus leucura. Lineage (NCBI taxonomy): Eukaryota > Metazoa > Chordata > Aves > Galliformes > Phasianidae > Lagopus > Lagopus leucura. Next base: position 41,171,289 of record NW_024962263.1, read on the forward strand.
TCACAAAATGTTACGTAAGCAAAGACAGTATTAAATGCTCAAGAGTAAATGCCATAGGTACAGACAACAGGAGTGGAAAAGCTGTCCTTCCCTAGGACAGGAATAGGAAGAGAAAGATCCTATCTCTCAACAGCAACAAATGAAAATAGTAGCAGGGGTTTTTTTGAAATGTTTAGCATTTTATATCCATTAAGCTTGTTGTTACTAATACCAATAAAGCATGGAGGAATAACCTGAAAACTGACCAAAACAAAGCCTTCAATGCTTTTGTTTATTCCTGAGACAATTGTTCTACTACATAACTGTGCATGGAAGGAGAGCAAAGTTAAGTTTTCCAGATGAACGTTCTAGAGAAGATTAAAAAAAGACAGGGAAACCTAAAAGCTTGTGGCCATAAGATGGTCTTTCCTTAATCATGGCTCAGCTACACTGCAGAAAAACTTGCGCTACTATTGACCATGTTAAAAATCTTGGGACACTTAATGGGCAAAGGCCTTCAGTCCCATGACTCTAAACAGGGCCTTTCTCAATCACAGTCACTTGACTTGGAGCTTTCAAGACATCTTTATATTACCAGTACTTATATTCTGGCCTTTTCCTAATCACCAACACTGACATTTCTCTCTCCTCCACTCCTCCAAGCTTGCAGAGATGTACAAGCTTTCTGATTATTAGTGACTTTTCAAATTTGGTTGGAACTGGCCAATGAGTTCAAAAGAGGGTGGGAATATTAAAAGGGCACAGCAGAGGACACACCGATCTCAAGGCTGCACAGCTGAGATGAGCTCCTTCTGAGCTTCAGCAAACACAACTGTGTAGATATCAGAAGTGTGCTAAAGAACACCATTTCTCAGACTCTCCAATCAGTGTCTTTCTTTCATCTCTGTTTTGTGTGCTGTTTTTTTAGTCATGAGGTTTGCGTAGGTATAGATAGTTGTTAGACCTTCATTCAAAAAATATTTTTGTGCATATAAGTTATTATAGTCTCACCCTAATATTAGAATGAGCTTGTCTGTTCATGGCTTCTACTCAAGTGCATCACTTCTCTTGGTGATTCTACAATTACTTTGAGTTTTTTAATTCTGTTTGCCACAATTCAAAATAAGACACATTAGGCCTACATAGTTGGAAAATACCAGACAGAATACCTCCTCTCTTAGAAAAGAGGAAAAGTGATCTGGACAATTAAAGACTTTAGAACTACACTTAGGAAGAAAGAAATCAAAGATATCTAAGACCGTGGAAAATTGGTGGTGTAAAATGGTAAGATGAATTTGCCAAAGGTTGAACTACTCAGAAAAACAGATTTTCAAACAAGAGAAAAAGTTTTCATATATCTGGACTCCATTAAAGTGCTTTATACAGTGTCATATGGGAAAAAACTATGCTGTATAAAATGGGAATTGAATCCAACAATTGTAAGATGGTAAGAATCCCTACAAGGAGGGATGTGCTGACAGCAAAACAGTTGGTCTAAGGGGGAGGTTTTCTTGGAGTTCTTCAAACAACTATGTAGTTTTCTTCATGTCTTTGGATTAAAAAGCAATGTCAGAAGGATGGACCCCTTAATCAAAAGGGCAGACAAAGTGGCATAGATTGGACTGCATAAAAATTGTGTCCTGTTCACCACCTGCAGCATGCATATGTTAAAGATGATGTATGAGTTGGCACGACACTGGAAGAAGCAGATGACTGTAATGGTAGATCCACTGGATACCCATCAGCACTACTGAGATTTCTGGCAAGTTTTGATGGCAGGACTTGGAGTTCCCAGTTTCTCATCTAGACATTGTGAAGAACCAGATGACCATGAAGTACAGAGCTCTGAAAAAATCAGTCGGCTTTTAGCAGTTCCAAACATAAGGACCAGCATTTAAAAATCACAACAACTTTTTTGTCACAGGCTGGAATTTCATTAGTTTGATGAGGAGCAGAAGAAAGAATGAGTCAATCAGTAAAAGAAGGAACAAGAACCACACCTATGATGTCACCATTATAGAAAAATGTGATCCTAGCGTATAAGGAGGCAAAATTATTTCCTGATCCAGCAGGAATGTAGATTTCATTATGTAACAGTTTCATGGAACTACCTCTCTAATGCCATACAGTCCCAGTCACGCATGGAAAAACATACCAAAGCAGGTGTTCACTGCTGAAGTGACTAAAGCTAAGGCAATTTGATTTGTATACTCTACAAATAGGGTGTTGGAATTAGACATAAATGCTATCTGTAAAAATCAGCAGGGAACTTCAATGACAGTACTGGTAGATGTTACCTAAGCTGTAAGACAAGATCACTATAAGAGCAAAAAATATGGAGTAATCATACGCCTAAGATGGCAACTAAATTTTTTTTTTTTTTATAAACTAACCCAAGAATTGTAATAACTAGCTGCAATAAGCATTTAGCAACTCTGAAAGTCCTTTCTAGTCCAGTACTTTTGTATTTCCTAACAAATTGGCATTTCAATTTCATATGCACTGAGAAAAAGATATCTAAGCTCTGCATGTTGTAAAGCCATGTTATAAACTGGCAGTTTAGATCAAGTAAACTGCCAAACTGAGTCCTACCTCAGGCCAAATTAATATATGCAGTATGTACAAGAGATACAAGTAATTCATAAAGCTGTTTTTCTGCATTTCATGCCAAGAATTTTTCTTTACTTATATTTGCAGGTTCAATTATATAATCACTAATCTTTCAAAGTGACTAACTTCAATCAGAAATGCAAGCATCCCCCAGTCAACTAAATTCATTTTAGAAAATCCACAGTGCACTGATCCAACATGATCAAGACTCTCTGTGAAGTTATAGCACTAGGAGGAATTTTCCACTTTTCAATTTCACTTTGAATAAGTTCATTTTAAATATATTTTTATGGTGTCCTCAAAGTAATAAATAACAATTTTCAAACAGAAAAATCATGAAGAAATCAAATTCCACAGTGCTTTAGATGAAACCACATGAGTTCATGCTGTATTCTGAAGTAAAACTTGTGTTAAAGGACAATTGTATCCAGAAGTTAAAATGTGGAAAATGTTAAGTGTTTTGTAATAACAGATTATTCCCGGAAACACTTATGCTACTTTGGTGTCCTACTCATTTAAACAGCTTCGCTCCTTTTTCAGCAGTCTCCATTTGTTTATTTATAGCTCATTCATTCATTAATATTCTTTTCCAGCAACCAAAAGACAGCTTTCCTGCAGAGTCATAAGGGTGTACAATACAATAATAGGATAGACTGAAGATGGGATAGTATGTTTTTCAGGAATAATTTTTTTTTTTTTTTTTTTTTTTTTTTTTTTTTTTTTTTTTTGCAAGTGTTTTCCTACTCAACAAAGGCCAAAAGAAATTGCTTGGAAGCTCCTTAGAAGACCTCACTATTTCACATAAACACATGAGCTGAAAATGGACCTATGGACAACATTCCATTTAAGAACCTGGAGAGGACTGTCACGTGGGCATTCAGCAAAAGATAACAAGTATTGGAGAGCACTGTGCCTTATTGCATTTGTAGTATAAAAGCTTAAGAGGATTGATCCTGAAAGTGAATCTTACTGGAAGCTGGTTCTGTGCCTTATTTGCTTTAAGTTAGTGAGGGTATTTACTTTTTTTTTTTTTTATTAAGTTCAAATGGAGAAAAAACATCATTTGAATTCTGGAATATCTGCTGCTTAGTTCTCTAGATCTTTCTTACTGGAGAGAAGTTCAGTTTTGCCATATGACAGGATACCAACATTATCCTAGTGAAACACCTCACTAGCAAATGCAGAGTTTTCACACTCTCCACAGAGGGTTAAAACATCCTATTAAAGCTGTAAATTAAGGAGGCAGGTAGGAACAATCCTCTAGAAAGAATTGCCTTCTGAGGTGTCTGCCAAGATGCCCCAAGAAAAGGCAAGAAGTTTACATCTACTTTTTTTCCCCCATGGATATTTTGGGTGCAAAGTAAAATGCAGTGCCTGCAGAAGTGGCTTGTTTGAACTGGATATGGATAAGTCACCCCCATTCAGAGCAGGAAATGGAGTCTACTGGATCAGAGGCTGTCACAGAGATCTGATCAGAGCTGCTCAGACCTCTGCTCAAATCTGTGTTTTGGATTGCCCTCAGTTTGAAGGAGGCTTAAACAAAGGCCTCTCAAGTCAAAATGCTTGCAGCTTTAATCCTCTTCAAGCCTACAACCTATTGCATGATTTTGGGCCCAACTCTTATCTTTCTTACACCTTGCTCAGCTCAGCTGGACAACTGGGTAAGAAGCACAGCTGCACTGAAAACAAAATGCTTCATCTATGCCACATTCAGCTGTAAAATAAAGGAACATGCAGCTTCCTTGAAGCAATCAATAAAATGTGCAGTGGGGGAATGCAAATAAAATCACTCACAGAATACAAATCATCAATTATGATTTGCTGTTAAAACAAGGAAGAAACAATGCAAACAAGACAGAACAGAAATATTATGCTCTGTAGAACAAAATCAGTCTGGATTCTGCAAATGTGCAAACATATATAAAGCTTTACTCACATAAGGTATTTTGAATTCAGTGAGACAAGTTGAATGCCTGAGTAAAAATAGCTATACATATATATACACATTCCATAAAGTGTGAAAACAAGGTGTTTTCCATAGAAGTCTTAGTGCATTGTGAATTCAGTACCAGATATATTCTCCTTCCCAGCTGATAGATTTACCAAGCAGTGAAGGATCAATGGCAAGATGGTAAATTGTACTGCATCTCCCTGTAATGTTCAAGGTGCAAGCTGACACATCTAATACTGAAATTCCTATACACATCACTCTTTCTCACTAGTTTGAATCACTCAGCTTATGTTTGTGCATCCTTGGCACACAGACCATTTTCACAAATATCAAGGATGTCTCTGAGGCATCAAATAAACAGACTCTACGCAGTGTAGCCTATATTTTACACAGGTACACAGAAAAAAAGCAAAGTCACAGGTTATGTTTTAAGGGAGTTCATAAATCCAGGGAAATTTTCTTTTGTTAAACTTTTTTCCAAGAAGATGGGAAATTAAGGCAAATGCTATTATTTAATCATCAGCAAACACTGAAATACTGAAACAAGAAACAGTAACAGATCTTTTTTCTCTTTTTTTTTTCCCCCAGGAAATGTCTGCTGGAAACAACTGAGCAAACAGTAAAAATCGCAAGTTAGTTCTGCAAGAGTTGAATGTCCCCTCAAATCTTGCATTTCTCAGCTAATATTTCAGATCTGGTTTCATTTAACATTCTTTACTTCCGTTAAAGCTTAAAGATTACTTAAGTTTCACATGCACACAAAATAGAAAAAGTGACAAAAAAAGGAAAAAAAGGAAAAGAAAGAAAGCAAGAAATAGTCAATGGGTTATCTTCACAAATTACACCAGTGATTCAGTGCTTTGGATCTTAACTCTAGCAAGGCCGCTTAAGAACAAATACAACAAAACCAATACCATAGTATTGTCTGCTCATGCCTTGTCTAACATGAAAAGTGAATCGAGAATGAAAAATGGGAAAGCGTGATTCGCTTTACATACATAGAAACTCTGGTTTCCTTTGCATACTAATATGATTTCCCCCATGCATCTATAGATTTTCCTGTTACCAGTGCTAAACAGAAAAGTAGCCAAGTTGTAATGTTGCAGGGCTTCCTGCAAGCAGTTACACATGCAAATTAGTAAAAAATTCTTCTAAAGAAATAAGGAGTCCACACAGCTTTTCTAAGGAGAAGAAAACATTGCTATCCTGTTGTATCACCTGGAAGGACTCAATAAGTATGCGGACCAAGAGAAATCTGGTCAGTTTGGATTTCCAAAGTGCCTCACAGAGTATCTGGGTTGGACAAGTATACAGAAAATGATGAAGTCATGACAAAGAGAAGTAACTGCTTCAGAGATGGGGAACACAAGGTAGGAACAAACCAAAAGGCTCTGTCCATGCTGTTCAGCACACTCCCCATCACATTCATACTCTGAAATGGGATGAGTCTATTTCAGTTCCAAAGACATTCAAAGCAAAAATGAGGGTGACAGTGAGGAGCTGCACAAGCATTTCATAAAACTGTCTGAGTAACAAAACAACAAAGAAAACCCTGTGTAAACAAATGCGCACAGGAAAAATAAATCCTAACTTAACCTGGACTGTTTCCACTTAGGGACAAGATTTTAGGATTATAGTAGAAAATTCCATTCACTTGGCTGTCCCATAGCCATCAAAAAAAGCAAATCAGATGCCAGGAATAAAGGCAAAATATCAGTGCAAAACATATTGTAATATATACATACTGTTATTATAAAAATCTGCAGATTGTATGAGTCTGTGTGCATCTAACTTTTGAATACTAACATATTTTTCATCCCACCAGTACTACAGTACAACAGTACTAGAAAAGGGGCAAAACGCCAAGGATGACAAGAAGCACAAAGCAGCTTCTGTACAAAAGGTAATTTAAAACTATAGGGCAATTAATCTCAGAACAGAGATAAATGATAAAAACCACAAGTGGCAAGGAGGATATGACCAAATACTCATTTCCAATACTGTTGGAAATAAAGGCACCAAAAGTGTTTCTCAGGTGATAGTATCACGGTAGTTCTGTATGTTTCCTACGCAGCCATCCTTCCACCACTGAGTACAGCTTGCTGGAGCTGCATGCACAACTCCAAAGGCTGCTCTCATTTCACCCACAAGATGCTGGGAAGTTGTTCAGACTCTCAGCCTGTTGTTCACAAGGAAGCCATTGATCTCAGGTTTCAAACACTGCCAGAGCTATATCTCCCTGTGCTGTTCTCTCCTCCCTTTGAAAGGAGACCTCTGCTTGGCCAATTGTTCTGCACATACTCTATTCTGCACACACCAGTCATGCTTAACAAGCCCATTTCCTCCTGCCCAGGAGTTTCTCTTTGTCTCATATCACTTACAATCCACGTGCATCATGGAGCTATAAAACGCCACCAATCCAAAGCAACATGATGTAATTGTGCTCTCGATTTTATGATTTCTTCTTGTCCTCACAACATCTTGTAAGTAAGAGATCAGGTCTCATTCAGGGTTTTACAGGTCTAGGTTTTTCAGGAAGAATCTTTGCAATGTAAGGAGGTGTGTATCATTATTCAACCCTTTTCTGCTGCTTCCCATAGTACCACTGTTTTGGAAAGCTGAAAAGACTTTAAAGAGTAGCCTGGATAGGAAAACTGAAATCTAATGCATATGCACTTGAAAGACAAAAGACGAGGACGCAGCATGTTTCCATGGCTTCAGAGGACAGAAAAAAATGCAAGCAGGACAGACCACCACAGTGTCACCACATACAGAGGAGTCTGCCTGCCCAGAATGGGAGCCTACAAGGAGCATCACCCTCAACCACCAGCTAGGCATCCCAGAGGCTGTGCAGCTTCCAGTTCCTGTTCCCCAAAGAGGATGGGGCAGGGTCAGCCCAGCAAGCAATTTACACTCCTAAAGAGGAGCCCCAAACAAGGTTCTTTCAAGAGGTCAGGGTACAGGAATCCCCAGTGCTCCTCTAGCCCTAAAAGTCAGTGTCCTAAAAACACCCACTTCAGCCCCATTGCTAAGGGCACAAACTCAAGAAGTCTTGCTAAAGCAAAATATCTTTTTGAATCTCATCGTAAACACTCTGGAGAGAACAGACAAAAAACAGCCTTCTTTCTGATTCCCTTTTGAACTAGGTACATTATTTCTGGGTTGTACATTACAACAAGTGTCTCATTGATTTCCCAGTCACAAAGAAATCATTCTTTTCATGTCTTGTGACAGATGTTTCTTCGGATGAACAGCATTGACTTCAAACAGGAATTTTTACCTCACAGAATAACTTTTCCAAAACTGATTTTAAAGTATCTATTAGCAAACCAAAAGCAGGCACATTATATTTCTGAAGCAAAGTGTGAGCAGGAAGTCTCTGTTTCAAACTGAAAAATGTCTTAGTCATTTGGCATTTTTTGTCCTGTACAGAACTGATCACAGTGCAACATAACAGGTGCCTAATTAAGGAGCAGTTGCTTGTCTTTTTTTCATCTTTTTCATCTCATTATCAGCCTTGAAAGATTAAGCTCCAGACACATCTATGTTTCATTTCAATCACCTCTCCTTCATTAACAGAGACCAGCTTAGGGCACCTACAACATTCTCAAACAACATTCTCACACTCAAGGATTTGCTCATTTGGCAACTCTTGAAAAAAACATTGAAGAAAATGGGGGAAAAAATACAGAAGTATATAAATAATCTTTTCTACTTTGAAAGTAGAGATGAAATAAAGGAAAACAGGGAAAATAAATTTGTGATTTACAGAGGTATGAAAAGGGAAATATTTGACGCACCATTTTGTTCTTTGGTTTAGAAATAGACAATGGCAGAAAGACGGTCTTGATCTTTTCCTCTTAATCCTTCACCATACAAACCTATTGTTGTAGTTAAGCTCACTACAAATGTGGAATAAACCTCCCACATGAGCTACTTAGTTAAGCATTTTGGCAGGGGGAAATGTGATTACAACTTTAAACAGGGTACTTGATTTCGCCTGGAGAATTTGTAGTGCTGTTCTCTCAAGAGACTGCAGCAAAAGGTATAGAAAAGAGCAGCTAATACATCTTACAATGAACACGGCATGAACAGCTTTGTACAGCAGTTACCTCACAGGCTTCTTCAGTTCGACCAGAGCACAGCTGAGCAGAAGTTTTTTGAAGAAGATTGTTATATTAGCTGCTTTTGGCCCATTAGGAAATATTTTAAGATGTCTCATAGAACAGATGAAAAATACACTCACTAATTGACTGTTAGATCATCATTGAGCTTGTAAACATCTGTCTCATTAGACATTTAATGGAGAACGCCCAGCTTTATGATTTAAGACTGAGGTAAAAAATGAGAATATGAGAGACCAAATCTTCATGTGCATGAGGTTATCCAGTGTGGATTGCTCATACTCATTACAGATATATCAGATGACATGCTTGCTTCAGTTTCTCAGATAATATAATATGCAATGGGATTGATCTTCACAACTGGAATTTTGTATTCTGAACTCTGCTCTGCTAATATGTGCTGCTCTGCATGCATACCAGTAACCACTACATTTTCCTATCTGTGCATACAAAGCTGCAAAATAAGGATGCTACCAAACAGAACAACAGCATAACAGAAAAGTAAGAACCACAAATACTCCCACTCAAGAAATCTGAAATGGCACCACAGCTCCTCTAAGAACTTTCCTAGTAGGAGGAATAAAAAGAAAAGCAAAAACAAGTAATCATCTCAAGCATATAAGCATTTTTTAAATTAATTCTAGTTTGTAAAAATTCTGTTGGATAGGAAAGAGTTTAAGAGAATACATTAGTCACAGAAAACAAAGAGATGTTTTATTCCATGACTGAGCCTTTAGAAACAAAGAGCAGCACATACCTCCTTCTGTTTTGCTCTATCGAATCAAAAGCTCTCATGGCTTCTAGTGAATAACATAGCCCCATGCTTGTTTTTTTTATACATACAAGTATGGCACTTCTGTTCACATGTGGATTTTGCCACGGAATACTTGCAGCCACACATCACAATAACAGGGCCTGTTATTGTGCATATACGTATGGCATATAACATGCACATATGTCTGACTGCTTATATGCAAATGCATGCATGGCATGCAAATACCAGCAGACTTGGAGTTCCATCAACACAGGCTGCGTTATCCCCCAGCCAACCCAAGCCAAGCAGCTATTTCAGTCACTGCAGGAGCATGGGTTACACACGCATACAAAAACAAACACATGGGGTGACATCCTCTCCACATGAAAAGAAGAGTCTGTCATCTCCGTGGGCGTCAATTTAGCATAATCCCCACAGAAAGATACTGCTTGCTTTAAAATACACAGATGTCTTATTTAAGAAGGGCTCATTCATTTCAGGCCCAGAATACATAAACAAGCCTTGAGTAACACGGCAAAAAAAGGTACTTTTTGCTGATGTGTTGTGGTTTAGGATTTCTGAGGAGGTAAAGTATGGAGCTCAGTTGTTGTTTTCGTTTTCTGAGGGGGTTTTATTATTATTAAGTTTTAATTCAGTTTGGCTCGATCTTTATTTTGTAGGTATGTAAATATAGGCAATCCAGTGCCAATAGCTAAAGAAACAATTCTGGTCAAAATGAAACACAGAGCTCTAGGCTATAAACCTAAGACAAAAATCAAAGGATTTAAATGAAATTTGCCATGGCAACTCATTACATTCAAAGCTATCCATGATATTTTATTAAACATCAGTTAACTGCATCGTTAAACCAGATAAATGCTAGCTCAGGAAATGAAATGGTCACTGCCTAAACCTTTAACATGCTAGAGACACACTAATGCTGAATCAGCTCAGAGGAGTAGCCCCAGCTCATCCACAGGCTTATCTTCAAGAGTAGTCCTTACTGATGTCTCTAGAAGTCATCTCCTTTCTAGATGAAACTCAAAGATGAGTCTCTAAAATGAGGGTGACTAAACAGAGCAGTGTTTCCAAGGAGGTGCATCACCTTGAAGGCATAAGAGCACATAATTGTTTGACATGCCACGTCTCAGCTATTTGACCCATAGGTTTGATTTTAAGTTCTTTTTATATGTACTGAACATAAAGCCAAATACCAAATAGAAAAATTGCTCTTCAGGGTAAGAATCAAATCTCAGTCCGCACATTATGTTTCACAATGTCGAGGTGTCTCAGTGGGAGACCTAAGAGTCATAAAGCAAGTACCTGAGATGACATCCCTCCTCTCATTTCAGAAATAATCCTTATTGCTGCCAGTTGGCTTCAGTTTAAGGTGCTTTTCTGGAGTGACGGAGTTAATTAGTGCTCAAGATGTTTCATCCAAAAGTACACTACTTCATAGTTTCCCCTGAATTTTATCTGTTATTCACTCAAGTCAGTTTAATTCAACTGGTGTTCTCCCTGATCACTGAAATAATTTATGCTACTACATGGATTTATTAATCACTATTTGCAAATCATTAGAAAATTTAGGAAATTAGCTATATAGCATAGCTTCCATCACAGGATATGAATTCATCACCATTCTTGTACACATTTTACTATAATATTATTGGGGTTTGTTGGGGGCAGGGGTTGACACCCAAAACATATCATTTCTCACACCATGGCTGTTCAAACCTTTTGTGGAGATGTTTTACCAAGATTAAAATTTTGAAGTATCAACTAACTTTCCTTTATCTGTTATTGTATTATGACCCAATCTAAGCTTACTAACAGATGGCAAAAGCTGTGCCAGTTATGTTTGAGTGCATCATTGTACTTTTAATCTTTTATTTCACTTTCACTTTTTTTTTTAAAGCAAGAAGAATGAGTGCAGATGTTGTTGCTCTGTAACCACCCAAATCTCCTCCTTTAAACTTATGAACAATAAAGAACCAACACAAAAAATAAATTAAAGCAATAAGAATTTTTAAGTAATGAGATCTTTAGATACCCAACTACTGCCTTAAGCATATGGTGTTAAGAAAATGCTCTATTTCTGTGTATGTGTAAATAAGTAGGTTTTAGATGAAGGCATAGTAAAGCTTGTTCAAAAATAAGTAGCCTCATTCCAGGCATTTTGAGGACTAACATAACATATGCTGATCTGCACTACAAACAGCCCCGCTGTTCATCTCACTGTTTAGACATAAATACAATGTGCAGCAATTCAAAACACATTTTCTCAGTCCACCAAATCAAGTTCTCATTTCCCACAGGCTTAAAAGCGGCTGAAAGAATAGGGAAACTTAAGTGGCTGCCAAAATATATCTAATGTAGCCATTTTCCCCCTCAATCTCTCTTGCTTTAAGAAGCTACAAGGAACATGGCTTATTTTACCACATATCCCAGGCCACAGACACATTTTCCTACTGCTAGAACCTCTGCAGACTGTGATGGGGGTATTATCTGCTTCTCAGGGAATTCAAGACTGCTACAGAAAATATTCTTACAAATGTTATCACAAATAGCATACTAAAATCAAAATATTCTCTCAGAAATGCGAAGGAAAAAAAAAGATTCAAGAATTCTAGAATCCTTACCAGCTGAGAGAGGAGGACCAAATCACAAGATACCTGTGAAAGAAACACAGATGTTTTGATCTCCCAAATTTAAAGGGTTGGTTTTCCCAAAAGTACTTACTGGGAACAATGCATGAACCATTGCATGTCGTTAATATGTAGATTAGGCAACATTCCTCATTACCCAAGTAAAATCAAAAGTCATCTTTTAAATAAAAGGAGAAAACTTATTTTGTATGGGTCCTTGGTATTAATCTACATTTTGCTGTGAACCACACATACTATATCTCTCCAGGGCAATAGCAATGCTCCCAGTTTCTACTGCAAAGCTTACCTCCTGGTTGGACATACCATGCTCTCCCTGGACCACCTGAGATGAGGCACTCACATGTCCCTCTCTGCAGTTTTTTTTTTTTTTTTCCTGTATCTCTCTAGCTTAAATCACTCAACATATGACCAGCATAGCATATAACTCCATACTGTCCAGCCAGCAAGAGGTAGAATTGTCCCAGGTGTGATAACATCTCACCTAATTCACTACAATGGTCTGAAGAGAAGACCTGACCCCCTTCTTCCTTTATCTAGAAGTATGTATGGCACTGGCATTTTCAGAAACCCTCCCAGTTCACCCAACGCAGAGTTACTGGCAAGCAATCTCAGCAGTGTTATGCACAGATCAGCAGCCAGTTCTAGAAAAATAAAAGCAAGAAACACATCCCCACCCTGGGGTGAAAAATTCCTTCCTCAAGTCTGAGATGGTTCTGACCTAACGCGTAGTTCAACACAACATGAGATCTCAGCATCATCCAAGATGATTTTAAAAAGCCTATGTTCTAGTGAGAACGATACAAAAAAGTGATGCAAAGGGTACCTCAGGGGACAGGGGTGAAAAATGGAGCAAGGAGAACTTGTGAGCCTGGTGATTTCTCAAAGGGCAGTAGCATAGCACTCACATCAGTCTATGAGTTTCTCACAAAGGATACCTCCTCTGTTCAACAAGTACCTCCATTACTCAAAGTCACAGCCCCAGTAGGATCATCACAACGGCAAGATGACACCACAAGCAGCAGCCTAACAGCCCTACATCTCAGCAGCCACAATGCAGCATTAGACCACCAGCAGTCATTAAAAGCATTCTGTCACCAGGGTAATGACTAGGACTAGCAGGCTTGGATCATCACTCAGCTGTGCGTATGATCCTCCAGCTGAGTTACACTCACCTATCCTCCAAGGAAGGTGAACATAAACTTGCAGAGACCTGCAATAAGCCAGTTCCTATCCCTTGCCTTCTTCATTCACTAGGCATGAACGTCTTCCTGTAGGGAACCATATGTTACAGCGCTGATAAACACAAAAGACAACAACAAAACCAAATCCCAAAGTGATCAGTTAACTGCCAGTTTTACTCAGTATTTTCATTCTTAGCAGCTCCCTAGCTTAAGGACTGATAACATCTATGTACAATCAGTGAACATACAGATGATGTAGTACACGCAGAAGTTTGGCTGATGTAGTCATTATACTAGAGTAGGAAAGAAGGACACACCCTATCCTGGGCTCACATGGGAAATTCTGGTGGAGTGTACTTCTGGTAGACTATATCCTTCCCCTCTGGTAGCCAGCTCTTAAATGGGGATAGGAGAGGTGGAGCTGGGCTCCACCCCTTCCTGCAGCACAGGTGAATTGCCTTCACCTGTGCTCCTGTGGCTGGCTCATTGCTCGCCTCAGGTGATCAATCAGAGGTTCAGGCCGTGGTTCAGCAGCCCCGTACATTCTATGTGACACAACCTCTGGTACTAGATTGATAGACCCTGAATAACCCAGTCCTCATCTACCCAGTCATCCACCAAGCCAACTTTTCAGCTGTGTCAGAGTGGACTTGTAATGTTTCAACCACACCAGGGAGGAGTTAATCTAGAAGGATAAGAGGGAAGACTGCTATCCCACCAACAAGTAGAGGCTCTGTGGTTCCTTCACAGAGATGAAGCTTCTATGAGAGTTATTGACAGGAGAGAACTGGTACCAATGGGAGTACCTGGCAATCCTGGCAGAAGAGCTCTGGCAGTACAACTTCGTTGGCAAATGTTTCACATGTCCTCCAAGCACTCAATCATAGAATTATATCATAGAATCATAGAATGGCTTGGGTTGGAAGGGACAGGATCAAAGATCATCAAGTTCCAACCCCCCTGCTGCAGGCAGGGCTGCCAACATCCACATTTAATACTAGACCAGGCTGTCCAGGGCCCCATCCAGCCTGGCCTTGAACACCTCCAGGGAAGGGGCATCCAAAGCCTCTCTGGGGGGCCTGTTCCAGCACCTTACTTCTCTCATAATAAGGAACTTAAGAAGCAGATGGAATGCCTAAGAACAATTTACTTCAATGACTCTTGTAATGCCAAAATTCAAATTACACATTTGCACTAGAAGCATGCAAAATAAAAATGTCACCATTAGCATCAATGAGATAACAAAAGACACAACTACATCTTCGTGCCCAAGTATACAGTATGGAACTCACACTTAACTGGAAATGTTGAAACAGGTATTTTATCGAATCAAAATGAATTTCAATTTAAAGACATCACCATTGCCTGAGAAATAATGACACCGAAGCTTTGCCAGATCTAGTCCATGTGAATGTTCCATCTCCAGACATATCAATGCTATTTCTTTTTTCTCTTCAGGAAAGAAAAAAAAAAAAGTTATGAAAACAGGCTGTGTCTGATATCCACAAGCTCTTTGATCCTAACTGTGAAAATAAATTATTTTCTGGATTAGATTATACCTTTGGGAGTTCTAGTAGTATTGTCTGTAAATTTCCTTTAGCTGTGCATAACAGATGGTCAGCATGTTAGTTTTATTTACAGACCATCAGCATTCACAGAAAAGCAGAGGTGGAAGGGAAACAGCCTGTTTGTTTCAACATGAAGGACCTCTCTTGGAAGAGATTACTGATAGGTTTAGGGGGACTTGAGGGAGACTTTTTGCTTAAATTGTTTTGCGTTATCAGTTTGGACTTAAACGTCCATCCCACAGCTCTATTGTTCTCCCCTAGAAAATCTTCATCAAGGTTTAATCATTAATCAAAAAGGAAATTAAACTAAAACCACCTTAAACTATAGTGAATTATGTCTTGGCAACTCTATCCTTTTGACCCTGTTATCATTTTGATGAATCCACCCCATTGTGTTGTGCTGTATGGTACAGTGCTGGTTTGCATGAGCTGTAACACAGGCTTCCAAGTAAGTAGTATACTGACTGATTAGCTTGTAAATGCCTATGTTAACAAAACCTCCAAGTGTGTGTAGACAATGTCATGGATTGGCTTAAGCCAAACTACTGAATAAAATCAACATCCAGGCAGCAATTCTCATTCATCAGAGAGAAATCTGGAAGTGACTCAAGCCCTCCACATTATAAAGATCAGATTTTCATAAGTTAATGGGGAAGAAAACATTGCATAGAGAGTAGTTTTCCTTAAGAATAAGTGCCTGGGATTAGTAGTAGATCATAGAATCATAGAATGGCCTGGTTGAAAAGGGCCACAGCAATCATCTAGTTGCCAACCACCAGACCAGGCTGCTCAGAGCCATATCCAGCCTGGCCTTGAATGCCTCCAGGGATGGGGCATCCACAGCCTCCTTGGGCAACCTGTTCCAGTGCGTCACCACTCTCTGAGTGAAAAACTTCTTCCTAATATCTAACCTAAATCTCCCTTAGTTTAAAACCATTCCCTCTTGTCCTGTCACTATCCACCCCTTGTAAACAGCTGTAACCTCCCCTGTTTGCATGCTCTTTTCAAGTATTGGAAAGCCACAATGAGGTCTCCCTAGAGCCTTCTTTCTCCAAGCTAAACAAGCCCAGTTCCCTCAACCTTTCTTCACAGGAGAGGTGCTTCAGCCTTCTGATCATCTTAGTAGCCCTCCTCTGGACCCATAAGATCTACTATTAAATGTTCATAATCAATAATTCACTGTTAATATAAATATTTTAACAATCCACTTATCTCCCTTTTCTTGGGAAGACAAGAAGCAATTCAAATGGTCTTCCTCCAGCCTCCTCTGCTGTGGGTCCTTACCCATACCATGCCAATCCACTGCCATTCTCATCATCTCTGCTGTAGCTTGATGTTTTGCAATACACCTACATAGGGTCACCTAGTCAGGAAGCCTAGTATAATGTCACGATCTAGATCTAGCAATAAGCTATAATTATCATTGGAAAAGATGCTTTCCTACTGATATCATTTCAGTGTCATCAGAGCTGCTGAAACAAATACTTCATTGTTTTACTGCATAAACATCCTTCTAGGTCATGTCTGCCTTGTTGAACTCTTTCTGTGCCATCAGAGGACAGCAGATGTAGCCAAACTACGTCAGCTCTGCAAACCCACTGTTTCCCACTTCAGCAGCTAACCAAATTGTGTCCACACATCATTGCCAGGGAGCCGGCTCCTTCCCAGAAGGGAAATAGAAAATGTACTGTATCATTGTGAGGCAGCTCCAGCATGCTAAATAGAGCCATATACTATCAATGCATGAGCAAAAGCTGCTGCTGAGGGGAAATAAAGGTTATGTTTGGTTTTGAGGTTTTAAAAGCATTTTCTTCCTTTTTTTTCCCCTCTTAAACCAAAGAGATCCAAACCAGAAGTTCCTTCCTGTCTGAAAGAGTTAGGCCTGGGACTTTCATGGCCTGATTCTCCTCTTGGCTGTACTGAGTCAGTCAAATGTGCATCCAGTGAGTCAACAGAGCCACTTTAGTGTAAAACCAAGGCAAGGGAGGCAAAGATACGCTCTCCATCCAATCTACTCCTTCTTGAGCATGAGCAGTTCAGCCCTACTGACAAACCTAGCTCCCCTGCCCACACTCTGCCTGGATCTTCTGGCTCTATCCTGTGGAATCAGGTAAAAAACAAGGAATGCCTCCTCAGGCTGTCTGTATGACCAAGCTCCTTCCAAATCTGGGTGCTACAACATCTCCTAATATCTTAAACTAGACAGGACTACAAACTGGGGTTTGGACAGCAAAAAAGGTTTTGCCCTCTTCCACACCATCAAACTCAGAACCAAATCCAATCCTGACAAACAGAATTAGTGAGAGTGCTGTGTAAAGTCCTGGCTATTCATGATAGGTTTTCCATATACTGGCTACTGATAAACAGTCCTAAATTGATTCTGACTGATATCAGAAACCCAGTAAGAATAAGACAGATACCATGCACAGAATTTTCACCGGATTGTGCAAAGATATACATTCCCAAAGTCTTAGGCAACTCTGAGTCTTCAGTAGGTTCTTCCTTTAATCATCTCCTAAAACCTGTGAACCAGTGTTATACAAAAAGTTGTTGACCTCTCTAGTAAAGCAAGTAGGGCTGAGTAGATGTTAGGGAATCTAACAGCAGTAAGTTACATGTTCTTCCTCTTTACCCATAAAAGATATTCACAGACTTTCTTTTTTACTTTTTTTTTTTTTTTTTTAATTTCTTGGGAAATTATCCAATCTGTATGCACTGAAACACTGATGATTCTTTGATGTTTTCCTTTACTTCTCTCCTGTCAGACTGCCCAAAAAATTAAATAGGTAGAATTTTAGTATTTTATTACTTCTATAGCCTTATTCTATGATTTTCTAAGATGTTTATAAAGAAGGAAATCAACCTCTTCCTGGATACCAATGAACTATCAACTTCCTCTAGCCAGCATTTTTGTACCACATGAAAAGCTGCTTTGAGAGGCGGAGTTAATAACTTTGCTCCAGCTATAAATGGGGAGTGAAAAAGAAAGAAAAGAGTGAATGAGGAGTGTGCCTTAAAATGCTTCCCTTGAACTCCTCTTCATTTCACCACAAAGAGGTAGAAGCTCAGTATGTGGGATCAGGCTGTGCTTACGCTTCTTGGATTTGGGAAGGATTTAAGCAAAGAGAAGGCAGGCAACGTGTCAGAGCACCCACCAAAGCAAGGGGGCTCAGACAGAACCAATCCTGCAGATCAAAGTACACAGAATAATTTCTAGATTGTTCCCAAATACACACACACAAGATTTCTTAACTCTCACACAAGTCTTTGCAAATCCCTTCATACATGTATCTGGAAATGCTCTTTGCTAAAATAAAAATGCCCCTCTTCTCGGTGGCCCAGAAGGAAACCTGGGACATCCATTAACAACTTCAGAGCTTGCCAATACCCTGAAACCCGTAACACTGGGTAAAGCACCTGGCCTGATGGTTCCTAGGTTAATTTTTATGGTTTTATTTTTCCCCCAATAAACTTGCAGGCAACTACATCCTTTTCTCAACAAGTCTCTGGAGGAGAGTTTTGCCTCTCTACTTTAAGAGAGGGTTTAAGTTCAATAGTTTTCCAAGCTGGGCTGAGATCACAGATCAGGCTTGAACTGTTGGCCCACCCCTCAAATTCTGGGAGGTAAATCAGAGAAAATCATACCCCATATCATGTGTCTAAGCCAAAAAGCATTTCTTAATGGCTGGGCCAGCTCAGATAGCACCCTTAACAGGCTTGGGACACCAAGCCATCCACAGCTTGAACAAGAGGGTAGGTGCTGACCAGAAATATTAAATACACATCTTCCACGATGTCTATAAAAAAAGGACTGGGAAGAGCCTCAGACAATTGGCTCAGTGTCCAAAATAGTGCATAACTGGAAGTAGACTGGAGAAGAAGGTAGCCTGTTAAAATGTAACTTCCCCAGGAGGCAATGATATCTAAGCTCATTCAAGACCTGAAGGAACATGAAGATTTGGAAGAATAGACAAATATCTGGAGACACAGCATGGGGCACAGTGCTGCACATTTCCTAGGACCCAAACTTCATGTTATTTATCTTGGTTGTGGGGCAAATTTTTTACTTTCATTCCTGGGAAAACAGAAGAGACCACTTCTGCAGGAAGGAACTGGGCCTTCTGACACTACAAGGAAGACAGGGCATACAGGGAAGCTGAAATGCGTTAGAAGTTAAGACAGCCATTGTGAACAGATCAAGAAAGCTGCAGAACTGCAAGGATGGTGGGCTAAGGACTGAGCCAGATCAGACAATTGTGTGCAGAGCAGAGGGCTGGTGGGGAGCGCTTTGCCTGAGTAGATTTGTTGTTGAGAAGCAGAACTGCATATGCTTAATTCTGAGAGAAAGGAAGGTAAAAATACCACACTGTCAGAAACAGGCTTGCCATGGTCAGCAGGAAACAACAATCATTGAGAGGCACTTTGCCTCAGCACTTCTGGAAACAGAGCACACTGAAAGAAGGAGACTGAAAGAGAGGTACAAGGGTTTTATGCTGCGATTGAACAATGACAGCAAGGCTGAAGGAAGCTAAGATCTGCCATATCAGGTACTCAAATTTTAGGGAAGTTCCATGTGTTCCCAGAACCAGTTTCCAGCTCTTGAACAGTAAAGAAGGAACAAGACAGAGGAGCCTGCTCACACCCTCCCTGTGCCCTCTCTGGCACATCAGCTCAGCCCAAAATGCTTGCAGACACAGCTGCATCCAATCATGGAATATACCGTGTGGTGAAAAAAACCTTCTCAGACCCAGCATTTTCCCTATCTTCTTCAACTACTGAGTAAGAAATTAGGCCGGAGTCTTTCTCCTTTCCTTCCCTTTTCACAATTTCTCCTCGTTTTGCCAACATTATCCTGCTCTTAGGTCTACCAAGCCATTTGGTTTCAAGTTCTCAGTTGTTACTACTTGCATTCTTTTAGTTCCAAGCTGTTTATACAGATAAAGTCAGTAAAGAAGGCAGAATAAATCACCTTGGGATTTATTTTTGCCACATCTCTGGCATTTTGAAGCACTTCTGTGGTTTTCCTTTGAACCATGCCATTCAGAAAGGCTTCTGAATACTTCCTTTCCAAGCCTCTTAAGCTCCAATTAAACACAAAGTAAAACCTACTGATCACTGAGGGACATGGTTAGTGGGCATGGTGGTGATAGGCTGATGGTTGGACTAGATGATCATTATGTTTTTTCCAACATAATGACTCTGTGACTCTATGATCTCAATAGAGTTAAAAGCTGCCCTGCCAATCCACCAGTAATCATACAAACTCCTTCTGCAAATAATAAAAAACAATATGATAATGAAATAAAATAATAGTGCCTATGCACCAATCTTTCACTTGAAAAAAATCTACTCCTCCAAAAACATCAGCTGAGAAAGTACGAGTCAGTCTGATGGCAGCTGGACAGCTGCTGAGTTGCCACCACCAGCCTTGGTGCAGCTCTCTCCACAGCCTGCCTGGCACCTGGGGCCTTCTTTGGTCTTGCACTTGTGTTTCCCACAGCAATCTCATACTGACCTTGGACAGGCTCAACACAATTAGTTAAGTTTGGCTGTGATCTGCCTCACCTCTAGCAGGGCATTCTTTTTGCCTCTTCCCATTCCCCCTCCAGTGCAGAACACAGTTCTTCAGGTTAAGGTCCACAGGTTTTATTCATTGACCTGAGTTAAACCCCATATTCGCATCTATATAAACGACACCAGAAGTCAGGCCTAGGACTTTCAAGTCCTGCCAAATTCATTGGAAAGGATAACAGCACACTTCAAAATCTACCTCTGTTTATTGAAGTGCTTTTAATTAGTGTATATATTACTTAGATGTATTTTGAGTGAATATTAACATTCTAAGCTATGCAATTAATTTAATCATGGAAATAAATAATTACTTGCCTGTACTCAAGGAGCCAGCATTGCAAGCAAAGAAAGGAGTTCTTCTATTTACTTGCCTAGGAAAAAAGCTGAAATTATGTATGTTAATGCTAGAAGAAATTCTTGAATTAAATTATCAGAGGGCCCTCAAAAGAGAGTAAAGGGGCTAGGTAAGAATGATTAACGTGCTTTTACACAAAGAATGATACATTTTATATATCTTTGACCTTCTGAGGTCAAAGGGATTATAGAACTGTTTGAAGTTCAGGAGGAGCTGAGCAACGAAACAAGAGGGCTTTTCATGGGGTGATGAGAAGCCGAGGCTGACATTTCAAGAGCAGAAAGCCTATTTTTATTAACTCCTTCTCTCTCAGGTAAAATGTTTTTGACAGAAGAAAACAAAACAAACAGACGGATGTGCAGAAAGTAATTCAATTTCCTCTGCTAACGCACGGAACTGAACTTGAAGTTCCCCAGAACAAGCGTGGCATTCCATGGGGAAGCAGAAAAGAAAGACCCATCAGAGGCAGGTCATCGAATGCAGGATAGCACGGTGCTATCGGTGGTTTGGTTGGCATCACTCACTGTGCTTCTGGAAAATTATTAGGATGGCTGCTCAGGTCCTGCAGCAATTATGGGATATTTTTATCTTATATTTTTCTGTTTACATTTTTAAAGAGTACTTGTACATTTCTGCACACAGCTCAGAGCGGAAGCAAATATCAAGGTGGTTATTTGAGCATGCAAATAATAGCAAATACAACAATGTGCATGAACTAGAGAAAGAATACAGCATAAGGACTCCAGGATAGATTAGGTTATTTATTCTCTGTGAGTATTTCACTTGCTGAAAAACCTTTTTAACAAGGGGCAGAGACAGGTTAAATTTTATTAATAGTTTTGGCAGTGAGACCTAAGAAAGGTGAGGAACCAGGCAGAGTGTTTCATTTCATATTTTTAGTATTCTTTTTCTTTGTTGTCTCCAAATGGATTTTTTTTTATTTTAAAGTTGTCTGATTACTGTAAAGAGAATTTAGAAAGAATTAAAAATACCACAGATGAAACTAAACATTTGACTTTGAGTCAAACAAAAGGTTTTGTTCAATCTTGAATTATTTTTGTTTTTATAGTAAAATTACATGTGAGTATGTAGCCTTTAGTTTGAATACTAATACTTTGTAAGCATGTGCAGTAATATCAATCAAAAATTAAGTGTTTCTACTTACTCAGACACAGTGGTAAAGTGTGGAGAGTGTAATTTTCTTCTGTAGTCATTCTGAAATACAATGAAATATTATGTTAATGCCACAAGAAATCTTGATACTAAAGTTTTCAAAAAAGGGGGAAAAATCACTTGAGATTAATGCTATTGCAGTAGACTATGCCAGTGTCCCTAGTTCAAAGATCAAACTGAACATTCAGTGGAGATCTTGTGTACAACTCAGGGGACAAAGCTTGCTTCCCCTCTCCAATTTTCTCTAAATTTTCTGAACTCTTATGCACAAAATGGACCGTCTTCATTTTTCAAAAATTACTTTTCATCTGTTCTACCTCTGAACCAAAAATTTGAATAAAAAATCTCACTTCTCCTCCTCTTTGTTTACTCTCAAGGTATAAATGTTAATACTTGACTGCTATTAATGCACTTTGCTCAACTTACATTAGACTTACTGAATGTAAGCTGAGATTGCCAATAAAAGTACTCCATTTGCATATTCAAAAATGTGTGGGTACAATTTTCTACAAAAATGCACTGCAAGTACTTTCCAAGAATGAACTCTAAAACTGAACTGAAAATAGACAGCAAGTCTCCACAGTTCAAAGTATGACTATCTGACTTCTATGCAGAGTCAGAGTAATCAACTTGACCTCAGCCTTCTTCCTCATCTCCATCTTGAAACCACAGGAAACTTCCATATACTGATGAAGATGCCACTACAGTGAGGTACAATTTGGATAAATCTACAGAGCCACACTAGGCCTCTCTCAGCAAGTCTTCATTGGTAAAGTAGTTTGAAGTGGTTCTTTCCTCTTAATCTTCTCTAGTATTCTCTCTGTAGACATCCAAATGCAGAAAGCAAATTCAGCATAGCTTATTCAGTCAAAGGCTTGACAGAGTACAGAACTGTATCCACAGGATATGATATCTACCCTATAAAATCTGCAATTCAAAGTCCTTCACTGCCCATAGAGACCATTACGCTATAGCTCTACCTGTGTGGAGAGAAATGCCATGCGTGGACTTGATTTCCAGAACTTTGTTAAAGAAAAAGTGAATTTTGCCTCAAAGGCTTCATTCAGCCACTGTTTACTCTGGACTCACACAGTAAATTCACACATGTTCAAGAACATTTATTTTTCATTTGGTGGAATATCTGCCATGTAATACATGGAGCAAAGGGCAGACTGGTCAAACTCACCAAATCATTTTGGACTGAGGAAAAGTTTAAAAAGCCAGACATAGGAACGCATTAGTTGTGCTGTTCTTTTAACTAGTATTACAGCAGTCAAAGATCTTAGGTGGATGTGAGAAAACACCAGTTTCCTTCCTCTGCCAAAGGATATGTAACCAACAGCCCTCACCTCCCAGAAGTTCACCCATAATATCAACCTTTTTTTTGTATTCAGAACAGGGAAACCTTTCAGTTTGCCCTGTTAACTGTTTTAGTCTCATTGGTAATTAAAGAACTTACTTAAAATTTACCAAGTTGCAGGTTTCGGCTGAGCATCCTACTTATCAGGGTAGGGAGTCACATTCACTTACCATAGCTGTGTCAGGGACTAAAAATCCTGCACAGGGGGGAAGAGTTTCAACAGGAGGGACAGAAGTCCCACTAACTCCTATTGCTTTAGGTGTTTACTACAGTGATGGGTCTTAAATTCACTGTTATTGTTTGTTTGTTTGTTTGTTTTGACTTGGTATCTTGGTAGCACATAGGATATGAACTATATAGGTCAGAAGTAGATAAAGGCTGTGCTCAGCGAAGGAGGAGTACACAAATCCTTTCTTCATTTTTACCACTGCTATGCTTCAGAACAATGATGTGAGTGAAGATGGTGCCTTTGGTGCCTTTTGGTCTAGTTTTTAAATGTTGCTCTTCTTAAATCTTAACAGGAAATGGATACAGGAGAAGACACAAGTCACCTGCATGTTGGAACACTCCTCTGAGCTCATTTCTTTGTTCCAATAAATGTTTATACAAAGGTGAAAAGTGACAAAACAGAAGAGTTCTCCAGCAATGGTATAAAATTGTCTTACTCCTCCTTTTCATTTTCCAGTTTTGTGAATCTATCTCTTCATTTCCTTTGCTTTTCTTGAAAATGCTCGGAAAGTGAAATGCTTCATTTTGGGTTGGACAGAATGTTTCTTCAACATACAATGTAATTTTCTGACTTTTCATTCTTTGTAGAGAAAAAATAATGGAAAAAAAAAGTCTAAATCCATTTTTAACCAAACTAAAATCGCATTTTTCTTAACTCGGTCACCAGAGTTAAAAAATAAATAAATAAATAAAGAGTAAAAAAAAGAAAACAATTCTTCATATAGCCTTAATGATAAACTCAATCAATTACAACAGTAGATCTAACTTATATATATATATAGCTGACATGCTATAAAAATTTCCAGGCTGAAAAAACAAATTGTTGCAACAGGAAAAGCTGTGCAAAGCAAGTTGAAGTAAAAAACAGTATTACTATTGTACCAGGTGGAATAAAGTAAAGCAGAAAAGAGGGAGGAGAGAGGAGAAGAGAGGAGACTGTCCAATGCTGTCTGCAAGAAGAAAAGTCCAATTGACAACTGCTCTGACTTAGAGAAATGTGAAAAGCAAGCAGGGAACTGACAGTTTGGATCTGTTGTTTGTAAACATTTATGAAAAAAAAAAGAGAAAAAAAGAAAAAAAAAAGAAAAAAATGCCCGAACTCCTATACATCAACACTCTACTGCACACAAAACCAGGTAAGCCTATGCCAATTCTTTCCAGAGTGTGTGTTGAGACTTGGCTGATGCAGCATTCCACAAATAATTCCTCTTCTTTGTGCCTGCAAGATATTTCAGTGTAGGAATGGAAACACAACCCAATGTTCTCAATTAAAATAATTATTCTAAACTGGCAAACTCTTGAGTTACTCGTATTGTTTCTTGATTAAAAGGTGGCATTTAAACTTCCAGGGATATGGAAAGAAACTTTGTTTATAGATGAAATGCAGTTCTGAGGAAATCCTGAATTTCACTGCAGACCAAGAAACCCTCTGTAAAACCTCCTGATTAGGGGACATAGCTAATGTATACAGATAAGGATCTTATGGTACATTAAGAAAAATGTTCCTAACCAAATGAAAACTATAAGTTGATAAATCCTGTGCATTAACAGTACTAACCATCAAACAAAATGATTATATTGTTTGCATAGAACAAAGCGCCATCTCCCTTTCTAACACTTTAATATTTATTAAACATCTCACCATCTTTTTCACATGTTCCAGGTTAGTTTCTCTATTAACGCAGTTCCAATGAAAAATGAGAGAGATTATTTTACCTTCTCTCTACTTAAACTGAGAAAAACTAGCCTTCTAAATGCATGAAAAGGGCACATATAAACAAGTAGCCCCTCTTAATTACAAATAGCTACTAAGTCTCATTTCTCACGCATTTCTTCATTACAGCCAGCATTAATCATATTCTCACAGCGAAGCTGGTCTGGTGATACAAGACTTCATGATTCCTAAGCTATACTATTTTGTATGTGTGTATATGCATTATAGCTTTGCCGAGGCAAGTTCTATTCTTTGACTCTAAATATATCCCCTGTGGCTCAGCCATTTCCTGCCGCTTTCATGAAAATGAGAAATAGTCCTTGATCACAAAGTTCCCAGGTTTTTCCTCATATTCACAAAGGAGATTGTTGTTAGCCTACTGGCAAGTGCTTTGAACTGTGCCAAAGAATTAGGATTCAAGTGAATACTCACATGGATCAGGAAGGAGTTTTTTATCTCTTACAGCAATTCTCCCTTTTTTTTCCTACTCATGAACTCACTTCCCATTGCACTTCCAGACTCATGACCCTGCAAGCCTGCAAGCCTGTCTGCTGCAATCAAGTTCCCATCAGGCCATCCCTCAAGTACCCTGACCTCTTGTTTGTACACCATTGCCCTAAGGGTCTGGTAAAGAGGTAACTCTCTTGTGAGTCCTTCAGAGCAGGTGCAACCACCAAACCACTGATCTCAGGCTGCTTGTTCAGATACTGCACATGCTCATATCAAAGATGGAGATATTTCCTCTACTTTGTCCTGGAAAATAGTGGTCTTGATATATGATTTCTACAGGTCCCTTCCAACCTAAACCATTCTGTGATTCTGTAACTAAAGCACTGTCCTAAAACTATGGAAATATTTAAACCCTCCAAATACACATAGATCAAGATGCCCACAGAATCTCTCACTGGCCAGCCCATGCCCCTGGCCTGTTCCTGAGAATCAAGGGGACATCTCCACTGAGTTCTCAGACCTCCATGTGGGATGCTGTGGAGCTGAGCGCAGCCATAAAGAGTATATGAAACCACATCTTGTCAAACCTCCTTCACCAACATATCAACCATAGTTCATAACATTCCTTGAGTCACTAATTGTGGATAAGGGAAACTAAACCACCTCGGTAAACCCCTCTTCATTTCTACTCCTTTCTTATAAATCACTTCCTCCTTACTCTGTGGCAGTTCATCTCTTGCTTCCCTCCATTTTACCACTGAAGTTGGAGAGTTTTCAGTTGTGTGATCTTTTTCAGAAGACTTTAAAGGAAAATATACAACCAATCACAGAAGAACAATAGACTCTGGTCATGATTTAGTTTTGAAACCAACAACTAACCAGTGTCACGTGTGCAACCTTCTCCATGGTACTTTCTCTTCAAAACTGCCCAAAATCCCACTACATTCTGTTTACTGAACAGCATGTTCCATTGTAGGCTGATGAAAGTCCAAAAGGATCTACTTTCGGAGTTGTGTGGAATATTCTTACAGGTACATTCACAAGTGTCTACTAGAGCAAGAGAGGGGAAAATGCATCCTGCAAAGTTGTTTTTACTTTAATAAAAAGTAACTCTTCACGGGATGCTGGAACATCTGTCTTACATGCAAAATGACACTCTAACTGCAATAATCACGTAGGGAAACTTGGACTAAACTGGAACTTTCAGGTGTACGTTGTTGGTAATTGCCACATAACTCCCTCTGCATCTGTCTTTCTGAGTACAGGGGAGAGCTTCACACCTATGCACAAAAGCACAGGAGCATGGATTGTTTTTTTCCCTCTTAAACACGGTTGCAGGAACACAAGCCAGGAAATACCAGCTTCCATAGGCACTGACGCTGTGGGTGGTTTGAGGCTGGTGCACCCATGCCTCTGGGGGAACAGATGTTGCCACTGATTCACTTTGCAAGCATGTGAGTCAAAGTCTACATCTGTGACAACTTACAGTAAAGAACTGTGAGCAGCTGCAGAGCAAAAAGCACAGTGAAAAGTCAATCAAGATGTAAGGCAAGATACCGCATAAACCCTGAAAACTGACAGATGGAATCCATTTGATTCAAGCTGTGAGAAATCTACCTGAATAGGATAAAAAAATGAAAAGAAAGAAAAGAAGGGCAGATAACAGTACACTGACTGCCCTATGCATGTTGCATACTGGCTGCTCCCTGATGCCTTCCATGCTTCTTCCTGCACTAAAAACAGCTGGTGGGGTCTGCATGTTACTGCAGAACTTGTGACAGACACCTCAGCACTGTAGCACACTGCACCTTTTCCCCATTCCCAGTGAGTTGTCCAGAGGTTTGGCTGGAGTGCCACCTCATGTGCAGTCACAAAAAGCCCCAGTGTGCTCTTCATTACAATGAATTCTACCATAAAATGCTTGCACGCTCACAAAAATAAGCAAGATTGCTTTGGATTGATGCACACTACCCCCTTCATACCACAGGCAAGCACAGTTCAGGTGACAGTAATGTCATACTGAATTAAGTGCATATATCGGCTCATTGTTTCAAAGAGGTTGGAAGTCTGCAGTTGAAAAGTATTGTCTACAAAAAGAGGAGAGGAGAGGAGAGGAGAGGAGAGGAGAGGAGAGGAGAGGAGAGGAGAGGAGAGGGGTAAGGAAAAAAGTCTGCAAATATTTGATTCACTTTCTAAACAAATGCTCCCCAAGTTGCTCCTTTATGTTTGCTTTTTTCTGGATATCTGTGATATCAGGTTTCAATACCTTAAGTTTTTGTAGAAGGCAGGAATATACAAAGTTGCATACTGAGGAAAAAAACCAATTTTAAGTGTAATTTCTACCCTAATCTTACAGGAAGCATGGTTTATGACTACACTGGTCAATCACAAAAAAGAGGCAGCTTCACGAGTCTTAAGTAAACTCATCTGGTGATGTGAGAACTTTCTCAAACTTACTGGAAATATTGGTATACCATAAGATAGTTATCTTTATAATCTTCAAACACCTTAGAATGATAATTAACCTAATTTAGTCAAAGTGGGGGTTTTGGCCAGTGACAACACTCTTCTGGCTGTTACTAATACTAAAGTTTTGCTGAGGAAAGCAGTATCTTCAAAATTATGTTCTTTATGAATGTTTTGTGTTTTAAATCTAAGTGGTTCTGGGACTTCTTAAAAAGGAGTGATTTGACTGCCTGAATAGTTTCTGTTTCTTGTGTGGGTAGCACTTTGCCTAGTGTATATGCTATTTGCAGCATTCTAGTAGCTACATGCTTGGCTTTACAATTTTTTTCTTGAATTCCTGCAGCATTAAACTTTCTCCAGTGTATAGAGCACTTCTGTACATTTGCACTGCATTTATCAATTGTTTGTAACTACTGCTGCATTTATAAACTGCATTTAGCAACACCAAACTCCATCTGCTATGAACAGTTCATTTATCTGATTTGTTAATGTTCAGCAAATTTCTCACCACTTTGTATTCCTACCTACTTCTTTAGCCTTGACTAATCTAAATTATCTGGGGGGCATCCACTGACTTACTGCCTCTGGGCTCTGCATCACTTCCAAATTATTACTCTACACACGAAACATTGTCCCCAGTGTGGCAACTTGTCAGACCATGCTCTTATGATTTGGCAATACTGAAAACTGATCACTGATGGAAATTGATCCTTTCCTGTTTTTTCTGTAATAACAGCTCTTTGGCTTTTCACCAGTGACTGCTCAATTTCTTAACAGTTGCTGTCAAAGGTCTTTCAAAGTGTAACTAAATGTTAATAACACATTTTTCTTCATCCCTTGACCTCTTTATTGACATACTCAAAGAATTCCAAAATGTTTTCCCAGCACAACCTTCCACTGTAAAGATCCATTATGATCTTCCACATTAATTTCATTTTACCACTTCAGTATTTTGTCAGGTCTGAATGCAACATTCATGGATGGAAACTTCCTGAATGATCTCCAAAACAATATAATAATCCCTGCAAAATGAAGAGAGAAAAATAAAGAAAAAAAAAAAACACCTTTTTCAAATAAAAGTTTGAAAGGAAAATTTGTGTGAATTGCCCAAAAATTGTTGATTTTTATTCAGAATTTTGAAACAATTGTCTTATTTTCTCTCTTTCTAAAGTGTTTTTTTTTTTTTTAATTACTACTCTTCAGTCTGCCCTACTCCAGCTTTACAGAGACTGAGCTAAAATGATGTTCAGTTACCCCGTAGAGAAAGACCCTTACAGTAGTTATTTTAACATAAATACAGTCTTGCTATCAGGAAGCTGTCAGTAAGGAAAATAGGACAGTGGGGATTTTTAAGAAAAGACAAAAATTAGTTATATTGTGCCACTGCATATGCTTTTCACGTGCCTGCACCCTGAATACTGCATAGAGTTCTGTTTCTCTGACCTCAGAAAGGATATATTTGATCTGGGCAAAGTTCAGGGAAAGGTCACAAGGATGATCAAAGGTGTGGAACAGCTTCCCAACTAGGAATCACTAAACAGAATGGGCAGAAATGAAATGACTGAGTAGGGATATGACAGAGGTCCATAAATCACAGGTGTGACAAAGAGACCAAATTGGGGACAATGAAAACATTGTCCTTCCCCAAGAAGGGACCGGGGGCATAATGAGAGATGAGCAAGTGACTGGTTCCAGACAAGGAAAGGCAGTCGTTCTGTCTGCAGTATGTTATTAAGCTCTGGAGTACTATACCTCAGGATGTTGTGGATAAGCAAGCAGACAAATTCACAAAACAAATGCTCACCAGGGACTTCTGCATTTTACATGTGCAACTTCCAGATCAGGAGATTTTTAATCCCTGAATTGCTGGCTGGCAGGAGAGCACTCTAGGCAAGTACTACACACTAAGCACTAAGCTTGGTTCTTCTACGCTTGCCTAAGCATCCATGGCTCACAGCAACGGACACAGCACCCTAGGGTTACATGGGTGCCTGGTTTGACCAGCACTGCCATGCTTATATTCCTTCAGTGGTGAAAATAACTTCTACTGACGGATTTTTCCTAGTGCCTCAACCACTTCATATTCAAGTTACCACCAAACCTTGCTGTTCCTATGGGAACAGTAGCTTGCTTCAATCTCTCTTCTTCCAACATTCCACACTTCGTCTTCACCATAGAAGAGGGTCTGACTGGAGAAAGGTCCTCTGTGGAGTCATTTGAGGGAAACTTCCACCACACTCACGTTGAAGTCAAGGGGAATTGCACGTGTGTGATACCAGTCTCTGGTATTTGCACTGCAGTGTACAAAGCTGAGTAAAAAATGGATAAACTAACCCACAGAGGCACTCCAGACATGTTGGAGCAGAACAACCAAAAGATCGGTTGGGCTGAACCAGACCTGTAGGTTTAAAGCTAAAGAGAAATGCGTAAATTAAAAATAATAATGATCTTGTTTTACTGATGTCATGTATAAATTAATACCTGTTTGCTATTTCAAGAGCTATATTGAATTACCTTGTATTCCAGGGTAGAGAAAAGTTATAAGGGGAGGGAAAAAAAAAAAAAAAAAAAAAAACAACTTTGTGGAAGCAAAATTTCAGAGATTATAGAGGAAATGGGTAAATATTTTTTACTACTAAGAGAAACTAAAGTATTTTCAAGCTGTAATCTTAAATTCAAAGCCTGTGACCTGAACATTTTTGTCTTGTTTACTGATCTGTAAACATTCCCCTATTTATAGTAATTTATTTATATACACCAAAAGTGTAAACACTAAAGCAGCGATATCTGAACATCCAACAGCAATCCCAGTTGCTAAATTTGTCAGGGTCAAGCTAAAAATCCTCTGCATTTGTTTATTAATATCCAAGCTAAAGAGTAATATTTATCTTGGATTCGTCTCAAATTTCAAATTCTCAGTTTCAAAATACTCTCAGAAAAAGCCTTTCATGCTAGTGAGGCATCCTTCACTAAGAACTGGCTCTGCTGGAAATGAATGGGGCAATGTGGCCTGTTTGACATGAAGAACTAAATTTTCTGGGTTTCATTCCTGGAACCGTCACCAAACTATTGTATAATTCTGTCAGTGGGATTATAGGCATTGTTTCAATTAAAGAGGGTTTTCTTCTTTCAAAAAACGTGAATTTTGTAAAGATGGAGTTTTGATGTTTGTGGGTTTTGAACAATCCCAACTGATTATTATTTTTATGTGCTTATTAAAAGCTTTGACATTTGATACTTCAAAAACAGGAGAAAATTCACAACTCTCTCTTTGTTATCTTCTGGTTTTATTTTGAGCTGAAAAGAAAATGGTCATAAAAAGGGAGAAAAAACACAATCAATGTTTTTTTACTCCTATAAACTCAACTTGAAAAAACGATGAGTGAACAAAGTTGTTAAACAACAACAAAAAAAAGTGCTTAAAATGAATCTTAAATGATAAGTGTCTTTTCCATTTAATCAGGCAAAGGGTTGAATGTAAATCCATCTCACTTCACCTATTACACAATATCCTACGGCAGAAACAGTCAGAAAACAGCCTTTGTTGGGTTGAACAGCAGTTGTCTTTCAGGCAGATGAGCTCCCTGCTCAGTGTCTCCAACAGAAATCCAAGCCCAGTTCTTCCAGTGACTGTTAAATCCCAGACCTTGCTTCTGGGAGAGCTGAGCTGGGCATACTGGCTCCTGCTGGCATGTTCCTGTCCCAGGAGTGCCAGTGGTTGTATGCAAAGGACCATCAGCCCTCAGTGGGGCATCCCCACCAAATGCCCTGTTTTATGGTCTGCACACTGTGAGGGCTTCCCACCTTTGCCTGCCTGCACACCAAAAAGACAGTGAGAAAGGCAAATAGTATATACTTCACTATTTTAATCCCACATACCTCACAAACACTTGAAATAGACCTCAGCCAAAGCTGAATTTAGTTGCCTGACATGCAGAGTGTATGCATGAAAACACATAGCATGCCTCACCCTTGCCTGTGTGTACATGGTAATGCTTACCTACTCCATAAGGTTCGCACAAAGGATGTTTCAATCAAATTTAATTTAACACAATGCATTAGTGACATTCACCTTAAGCTGAAAGAATTAAATGGATACATCGCTTCATTCCACATATTAGGGCTGTTAGCATCGAGCCATGTCACCCAAACACAAATATGGATGGCTCTACATACATTGTTCAAGATCATAAGCCAGTGGAAGTCCGATGCCCAAACTTTGTAGATAGTATCTAACCAGTGCATTAGTGCTGCTGGACATTGATACCTGCTGTTATTCACTGGTTCTTCTTTCTCATTCTTATTCTTTAGTAGCCTTATTTATTTCTCACAGTGGTCTACCATTTAACAGAATTGTATGTCCTTCCCGAAAGACATCGATCAATAAATTACAATCACACATTTTTTTTTTTTGTATTTGTTTCTTTTTAGTATTACACCCCTATTTCCAAAATTTTCAAATAAAAGTATGACTGAAAAAAAATAGACTGTTAAATTACATCCATATGGATGCTAATAAGTAGTCTCTAAGGTCTAAGCCACTTGCCTAACCAAAACACAAAGCATATGGGAAAAAAAAATGGGGGCTGAAATAAAAAAGCAGCAATTCTGTACTTTGATTGTTTAGTCTGTGTGGTTGAAAGAACATGAGTGTATGGATAAGAGAACAGGAGTTGGAAGACTGGTGCTATTACTTGGAAGTGTAGCAACGTTAAAAGGCCCCCATCTGCATGCGCAGAGCAATACTCTTAGGTCTATACACATTTAGGTCTCTACTCTTTTAAAATCATAGAATCATAAAATCACTGAATGGCTTGGGTTGGAAAGGATCTCAGAGATCATCCAGTTCCAGCCCCCTGTTGCATTCAGGTTTGCCAACCACTAAATCAGGAGCTAAATCAAGTTGCACAGGGTTCCATCCAACCTGGCCTTGAACATCTCCAGGGATGGGGCATCCACAACTTCTCTGGGCAAATTCTTCCACTCATTTTTGTTTTCTCTATATCTGTACATGTAGATGGTGCAGGACCTGGTCCATGGGCATTGCACCCAGCGCTGTGCCTGGCTGAACAGCTTTATTCCTAAAATCTTCTCCAAAAACTTGGAGCTGCTCAGAGCTTGCCATCTCCCCAAGGCCTGAGATTAGGCTGCAGCACATGGTGCACAATATGACCTGGACTAGATTCATGAAACCTTTCACAACTGCAACTTGCTGTTATCCCACTTTTGTTTCTACTCATGTAGATACAGTGAAAACATTTTTTTTTTTCAGTGCCCACATTTCCCTACTCTGGTACAGCTTATGGTATATCAATGAAAAGACCTCAGATTTCTCTGTCCTCACTCACAGAACAAGCTTTCAAAATGATGGGAAATCCAAGAAGCACAGGTGTACCACGAACGGGTCTGATACATAGAGAAGGGATAGACCTACATGCCACATATTAGGGCATATTAGACCTTCATGTTCATGCCAACAGCGCTAAAAGCATGGCAGTGGCAAAATGCTTTCCCTTGGTCAATCATCAAATGATTGCTACAGATGGGTAAACATAACCTCCACTAAACCAAGAACAGCTCAGCTGAGTCTGGAATCACTTCTGCCCAAGAAGCCATGATGTCTTGCAAACCAAACAGAGCAGTACTGCCCAGAGATCTGAGTACCAAGGCTAAGACCTGACTCTGAGACCCAAGGTAAATGGTTCTGATTACTTTTTAAAAGTTCACTAATTTTGTATACCCCAGATGGATTCATTCACATTTTTTAAAGGTGCATAGCTGCCTTGTAAAAGAAGGACAGATCTCTTTTCCCCCTGCTTTAGCCCCAGGCCTCTTCACTAAGTACACAGAGAAAGTTTTCTGGTAGGTAAGGTAAACCTTTTCTCTTGCCTTTCACAGAAATGGTGAAGAATAAAGCACATCTTGCTGAAGTCATTGAAAAAACAAATTTCACTCTAAAGTAGAGACCCCTGGCTAAGACAGCTCAGAAAATCATAAACTAGTGGGAAAAAAAAAGTTTCCCACAGGGAACATCATGCAAGCTCAACAACTGCAATTCAGGAGAGCATATGCTCTAGTTCAACACATCTTTTAGCTTCAGTTCCTAAATGTATATGATGAGATCACTTGAGCTGAAATTATTATAAAAACTTCTGTGGGCCAATGTTCCCTGAATGCAGACACGGGCAGCAAAAATTTCTTACAATGCCAGGGCCTTTCCAAACAGATGTTTTATTTTAGTTTTACAAAACCAAGCTGTTTAATCTTGTGACACAATCTACGGTTTATACTTAAAAGGATTTGGCATAGATATATATATATATGTGTATGTATATAATATATACAAACACGTATATGAACAGACACATACTTAAAACAGTTAAGGAATTTTAACACTAGCATTCATATGCAGGAGAGAAATACTACCAGGAGAATATCATATAGTTGTTATGATAAACTCTACCCCACACTAGTGTTTCTTCATCTGCAACTGTTTACCAAATGCCCCTCATCAGCAGATAAATATTTCTTCATAAAAAAGCTTATAAAACTTCTCCTGTTAGCACATCTCTCTAAGTGTTAACTGTCACCATATCTCTGAGGGTGTTACTTCCCTATATCATCAGAATAAAATGCCTATGAGTGTTTTGAATTGTCTGAGTGTCTGAGACTGTTTAGCTAAATTGTGGTTTCTTCGACTTCAGTGTCGAAGTCTGTTAATCAAAAGCTGCTGTCATGCAAGAGGTCAGGCCAGACCAAGGGCTCCCCTGTGTCGTGGTCGCAGACGCGCTGTTCATCAGAGAAAGAAGGACCCCCAGCTCCTAAAACATAACAGCAAGCCATGACAAGAGATTGGAGGTATGAAAGCAAAGGACCAGTGAGGGCTCCATCCACTCCTAAAGTTGATGTGTTTAAAATTGCAGTCTTTTCAGTATGAAATAAAAAAACAAAGTTTTCTTTATTGTTGTAACAGGGGAAAACTGCCTTCAACGCTTCCATCCCACTATTATTATCCATACCTTATGGAGGTAAGACACAAAACATGCATTAAATCATAGGCCTTCGAAAATGAATACTTAGAACCAGTTCATACCCAAAACAGCTCTTTCTCAACATCAAGATGGCATAAAAGTGGATTAGAGAATCCTGAGTGTTAACACAAAGGATCAAAATGGTCACGTTTTTTCTAAAATTATTGTTTTTTACAGACTTTTTCATTCTGTGTCAAATGCAACATGTTTTGAACATAGTCCATCAGATCTCATGCTCAAGTTTGAATCCTTGGGACTTCACCCATAGTTGAGGTGACCTCTCTCAAACATGCAAACACCAATACAGCAACAGTGGAAGCTGAGGACAAGGCTCCCTTTCTGCTTCAAACAAAATCCCCAGCAAAGAATATTTCTTTGCTATTCCATCAAACTAGGCATAATCAAACATTTCTACGACAGCCTCAGGGAACATCTCCTCCTTTACTTTCCTTTTAGTAGGAATAAATGTCCTGCTTAACTTGCAAATTATTTCAGAAGCATTTAATTTGCGGTAGTTTAAATTTTTCATGAGCACACCTTTCAAAGTCAGATTCTGAAAAGTTTTGAAAGAAATTTAAGTATGTCTGTGAGATTTACAATTAAATAAGGCCTACAGAAATTAAATTAGATAACTAGCACAACGCTAGTTCATGGCTGAGCTAGTACTGGAACTTGAGAGTCCTGCTTCTGAGTTCTCTGAAGTTAGATTGCAATGATTTGGAAAGATAGACATCTTGGACTCCCAGAGGAAAGTGATCCAGACAAAATAAATCACTGTCAGAAGTGGGTGAGATTCCACTGAAGTCATGCCAGGGATGAGTTGAGCAATTCATCTTCAAAGAAGTTTGTTGCATCTTATCTCCAGGAAGATATTAATGATATTAATGGCACATTTACGCAATGTAAGTTTCAACATGTAAATTACCTTTATTAAGACATTTCTTTCAGTTGTTTGCACTTGCTTGCAAACCAAACTATAAAGGATTTGTTACTAGCCCTACAACCCATCCCACTTCTGTTGAAACCAAAGGTGAAACTCCCACCAGCTGCCATAGGAAGCTACTGAGCCATACAGCTGGACAAAACCTGGAACTACGTATGTAGTTGCAATGGTGTGCTTGGAAATCAAAAGAGAAAATAAAGGGACAGTATTTCCATCATCACCACTAGGGCTGGTAAAAAGCAGGCTAATTACTATCTTTAATTTAAGATCTGCTGTGCATCTCTGGCTCCTGGGATACAAGTTATCTTGCCTATCATACCATAAAGCATTCCCAGCGCATGTACCTAGGAAATTTCACCTGCAAATAAGGAATATACAGCTCCTCAGAGTAAACTTTTTTGCCATCAAGATGTCCAAAACCAAGGATAAGCGAGCAGAATATTTGGGGAGCTCAGAAGTGGCTATAGAGTCATGTCAGACAGGAATAAAATGAGTCATTACAGTTTGGTAACGGCTGACCAAGAAAGCCTGTAAGCAATCAAATTGCAGTTCTCTGGAGTTCTTGATTTCCCAATCTTGATGTTCAAGGGAGGTGAGTCTGTGAGCCATGCAACATACTGCAGAGGGCCCTTCACACTCAGCTGTGGCACCATCAGAAGATTTCTTAGCTGTGCCACTATGGTCAAAATACACAGGAATAAAAATAGGCAGTGGCTCAAAAAAATCACTGTTTTGCACTCTGGGAGTGAAAAATTAATGAATATCCACTGCTTGCATCTCTCTGTACTCTCCACCCAGGAAAATGAAAATTCATAGGGCATACCTTGCACATATACCTCAATTTGACTCAAGGAATCTGTATGACTTTCACCCACTTCTCTTCCTTCCAAACAGCTCAATTCATTGGAGCCACTTTACTCCTATTTCATATAAAGTGAGGCTCAGAGGAAGAAAATTTGTCTCCCTTCACACATCAATACAGAGCTATTGATACAGCCAGTGCTCTGTATCAGCTTTCTCAAGCTCTGGAAGATTAAATGTAAAAGTGAAAAAGCCATCTGCCCCTCAATTCACAACAGAGGAACCCTACACAAAGCATTCCCTCAAAAAAATCTCTCAGAGTTTATCACACTTGCATGAGAAGCAGAGAGCTTTGTGTGTAGCCTTCCTCACTCAAGAAAATTACTATCAAATGTACTTTTCCTTTCTCTAACGCAATGGGGAACAGTTCAGTAATTAAACAGCAGCTGAAGGGGATATTTTTAGTAGCTTGATAGCTTTAAGATCGCTGGATTATCTGCCAGGAGTGAGCCGCACACAAGTGTGGTTATAATTGAAGGAGCTGTGATTATTCTGATGGGAAAAACAGCACCCCAGGTCACTTGTGCACGAGCGTTTATTCATGTGCTTGTGTGTTGTGTCAGAGGAAGCACAGTGCGAGGGTCAGCATTCCTCACCTCATTTGCAGGCCACATCTTTGCTCCATTTTCCTCCTCAAGCATCACACCCGCAGACAGCCCCTCACTGCACAAGGCAATGGAGGTGTGAATTTGTCTGTTTTGCCAGGCGTTTTCCATAATCCTCCACAGCTGCCTGTTCCTAGCTGCTCAGAGGCTGCCAGGAGGCTGCAAGGAGGCTGAAGAAGAAGCTACCATATCCAGGCAGCATCCATGTGCCAGACTGCAGGTGGCACAGTTGGAGGGGGTAACTCACATTAAGCAAGTATCCATGTTATGGAATTTGCTGCACTGCTGAGAAAAGTTGGCCCAAGCAATGTTGTCTATATTAAAAAAAAAAATAAAAATTGCAGGAGGGGACATAAGACTTGTCTGCTGCAGTTGCCTACAATAGACAGACACAAAAGTTGATGGAATAGCTCTGTTACTCTGGAGGGTTACTCACTAGCTATTTTCTGGAGCCTAAACAGCATTGAAAACAGAGGGACATTTTATGCCACCTTGGTTTTGTCACCAGCTCTTATCCTCTCCATTCTTGTACCAAGTACAGAAATGGAAGACCAAAGAAACTGGCCAGAATTCAGCCAGCTGATGTCCTCTCCTCTCCTCTCCTCTCCTCTCCTCTCCTCTCCTCTCCTCTCCTCTCCTCTCCTCTCCTCT
>NW_024962263.1:41209632-41252211 GCF_019238085.1 Lagopus leucura
CTCCTCTCCTCTCCTCTCCTCTCCTCTCCTCCTCTTTTGTTTTTATTATCCACAACTGTAATTTAGCCCACTGCTCTCCAAGATGCTGCTGGTAGTATTTTCTCAGCAGATAAGCGGTTTTCCTACAGAACCTGGCAGCTCTTAAGTAGCCTTGAGAACACCTTGCAGCTGCAGACAAACTTGTTGGAGAAGTTTAATTCAGGCAGTCAGCAATCCGGCTGGCTGCTCAAAGGCTTAAAGAGCGCACACTTGGATAATGCACTATCCAGATGTTTCAAAGATTTTATATGTATATAAAATAGACATTTTACTCATATGTAAGTACTATTTATGTTCATATGCTGCTCATATAAATATGTATATAACATACGTTTTACATCGATAAGTAGATGGAAATGATGGAAGGAATTCAAAACTTACTGCAGTTGACGGGGAATATCTTGAGAAAATGTATTTACCTTACTTATTAAACCATATTAATGCCTTTCTACCTGTAGGTGAACTCCCACTCAGTTATACTTCATACTGTATATGCATTACTTTTAGTCTATGCAGCTCTCCACAGACTCATACATGTCTTTCACAGATGGGGAAACTGAGGTCTGGGAAAGCAAACAGCTCACACGAGTGTTGCACAACCAGCCAGGCACACCAGCTAGAAATGGTAACTCTCCAACACCTCCAGTCATTTCATTTTTTTCCTTCTCCTTATTTTTGAATGACTTGGGAGAACATGCTTCTACGTTTTCTTGAAGACAATGCCCTCAGTGGCTGTGACAAACCTTGGTGATGTCATGACTTGAAAGTGCATGGAGGTGCTTCTTTTACCAAAAGACACCGCTTTGCCCCACACTGGGGGGAGCTTTGGAAAAAAAATACACTTGTGCTTGAATATACATGAGCCAGGATCGTAAATATAAAATTTAGTTTGAAATCTGAGCAAAAGTCAGCTTTATAATGAGCAAAGGAAAAAATGCCTGCTAGCCAAAGGGCCACTAGGAAAACCCAGGGGAATTCTGAGACAAGGTTGTACTTCAAACTCGAGTTTGTCCATTTGTGCATCTAGGACACGTTGCAAGAGACCCATCACTAAATGCAAGTCCTGAACTAAACCATGAAAGAAAATCTCCCACCTGGTCCCTCCATGCAGTGCTCAGGACCATGAGGCTGCCTGGAGCTGGTTTGAGTTCCCACTCCTTTTTTCTCTGTGTGTCTTTTCTCTGCCATATGGAAAGGAAGACCATGGGAAATGCTCTACAAGGAATGGAAATCCCATTTCCCAAATGGCTTTTTATTAACCCAGAGAAGCATTGGCTACAAAAGAACTATAAGGAGAATATAAACTAAGAAAGTGTATCCCAGGTGCTATACAGGAGCTAGCTGTTACTTGAAAGTCTCATGTAAGCCTGGCGAGTCACATTAATCCATTTTTCAGTATGGAAATTAAATCTGTTTCTTTGGATAGTGTATAAAAAATTGCCAGAACTTTCATTTTCTTTCCATTTTAATCAAAAGAAAAGCTTAATTTTATTCTGAGAAAATATAAGCAGTAATGAACAACGCTCTACTTGTATTTAAATTTTTCCAGAAGTTTTCTTTTGTCTTCCGAAATGGAAACAGCCACTGCTCCCATCAGTTGCACAACTCTGCAGAGCAAGAAGATATATGGAGAGCATTTTTGTCCAGACCGTAACAAATTTTCAATTGGTTGGTTTGGTCATTGCTTTTCTTTTTCTTTTTTTTTTTTTTTTCAAGTCACAACATCAGAAAGCCACTGTGAGAACAATAGAACACATAGTGTGTACAAAGGCATTTTTACCACACTAGTTTTTGTGACATTTGAATGCCATGAATGAATGAAATCAGCAGTGCTGGGGAGAGCAAGGATGGCTTCTAGAGCATAAATGCGATTAAGAAATACCTTCAGCCCCCATTTTCCTTGCTTCCAGATGAATACTGCCAGCACGCAAGCATTAGCTGTTCCAGTTGGCACTGCCAGCAGCCTTCTCTAGGGCAGGATCCAGCTCTCAGCCCAGGCAATGGAAAAACTCATACTGGGTTCACTGGAGCTGCAGCAAGCCCCAAGGCTCTGGCTCCAGGAAGAGTCCCACAAAACTGTCTGTGCTCTGAGCAATCCAATCACAAGCACATTTGAAGTGCCAAGAACAAGTGAAGATATGAAGAAGGGAGCATGTCTGAGTCCTTTACTTCTTTCTTTGATTTCCCTCTCTCGTATTGCCTGAGCTCTGCAGGGTCTGCTCTTCATGTTGTGTTGGTTTTTTTTTTCACATTCTTATTACTATCCACTTTTCAAACTGCTCTATGAAAACTGAAAAGGAAAAAAAAACCTGCTTCAGAGAGCCACATTTTTGTGATTTTTGTGAAACCGGTGCTCTCTCAAGCAAGCCTCTTCTAGCACACGAGTTTTGTATGGTGTGCATGTGAGTAAGTGCATGCCTCTGCATGTATCTAAAAAATTAAAAATGTATGTTTAAAAAGGAGGAAAAAAAGTCTATGAAGGCCACAAGACCTTCATTTTCACTGTCTGGACTGCATTTACTGTGCCTATTTCTAGCTAACAGACCTTCAGTGTGCCTTATAAGACTAAAACAAAATCATTCCCGAAGTGCACCTCTCAGGCACTGTGCCTACCTAAACAAGGAGGAGCAACAGAGCACAGACCTCTGAAGCAACCTGCACTACCTCACAGATGAGTCTCGCCCTGAGAGCCACAGTTTGCGGGTGAGCATCACCACAGGCACAGGAAACTAAAAACAGACTTGGTGTCCTTTAAAATAATTGTTACGTTCCACAGGCTCCACTGAAGATCAAGCAGCCAAAGGGGAAAGGTGAAACACTCTGCACAACTCTGTGACCAAATGTTTAGTAAATACTGCAAAGGCTCTGTCAGTTCTTTTTGGTTCTTTTTGTTAACAAAGAATGGAAGAGAAAAAAAGAAACAAGTTATACATATTCAAAAACACAAAAATAATAGATGCAGTAACTGATAGAGTCTGCTAAATCCCACAAAATATAGGTTCTTCAGTCCAGCTTGAATGAAGAAACAAACTGTTTTACACTGTAGAACAGTTCAACTTCTCCCTCAAATAGCTGAAGCCAAAATAAGATGTCATATAGTGTACTTCTATGTATCATAGAATCATAGACTCATAGAATAGCCTGGGCTAAAAAGGACCTCAAAGATAATCTAGTTTCAACTCCCCTGCCACAGGCAGGGTTGCCAAGCACTAGACCAGGCCACCCAGCACCACACCTAGCCCAGATCAGACAAACTGTAGGCTGAACCTGTGAACTTCAACTTCAGCTGGGCATGTAGCAAAACCTCTCTCCAAATCTTCACTTGTTCTGATGAACTTGTCATGGACAATCCACTAACAGAAAGCTCACAGACTTCTGACTTCTTGTGAACCAGTCACTCCACTCTTTTCCAATAAATCTTCACATCCCACCACTTTGCTACATTCAAAAGAACGTACTGTCCTTTGAAAAAAAGTAATCTAGCCATCAGCTAATCACAGCTGTGGCACTGCCAAAGCATTACAGAGTGAAAGGATGCTACCCCATTTCATTTCTCTCCATAGAATAAAGCATCCCATATGCTCGCGGCCTCCACTCTTTTTCATCATGTCTCTCCTTTAAATGTCTTTTACCAGAAGACTGGCATTAGCTGTCAGCTAATCAGCCTGCACCTTAGTTAGACAAGTGCCATGCTGATATGCCTAAGTCTTTTAAGTGTCATGCAACAAACCTGACAAATTAGTTTTCTTTCTATTTTAATACTTTTGTAGAGAGCCTCAGCCCCAAAGTACATTTTCCATCAGGTTAGTTTCCTAAATGACCACTTTCTGCCCATTTTCTGCTGACTTCCTCCTTTACAAGCTTTTGCCCCTACTTTATTTTTGAGAATATAGAATCACAGAATCATTAAGATTAGAAAAGACCTTTAAGACCTTCATTTAGTCCAACTGTCAGTATGGCTGAGATGTCTTTGTAAACAATATTACTTTATACTCAAATTAAGCACAGACCCTACCCCAGGAGCCCAAGTTCACAAAGTCATGGTTGGATTGGTTAATATAATTTTTAATGGGCATGGATGTGACATGCTGCTTAGATCAAAGTGCAAGGAGCTGTTATTTGTCACTGCTTCCTGTTACACCAACAGTAAATGCAGAACAGGGGCACAGTAATGAAACAAGTAGGAGTAAGCTGGGCACACTATCAAGAAAACATTGTGCATCAGTTTGAAAAATCCCATGTCCTTAAAATATCAGAAAATAAAAAAGGCGAGTAAAAGACAAAGTATAGTCTGTGTTGTTTTTGGAAAGTTCTGCCGTGCCTGGGTCCACTGGGTATTGATTTCATTTCATTTCATTACCACATCTGAAGCCGTGCTGATAGTAAATCACAAGCGGGGCCTAATTTACAAAGTTGGCTGGTTGAGCAGTAAAGTTATTCCCCTTTCTGCTTATGAGAAGCTGTGATGCTGCCGGAGGGGATGTCCCTTCCCAGGGACACTTCACACTTCTTGGACAGATGATTTTTCGCAGGCTCATCCTGCACATCATTTTGTTGCTTGATTTAAAGATGGCAGAATAGGTTATGTTCACAGGAAAAAAGCCTCCCCTTCAAGATGTTGCTGTTTTGATATAATTATAGTTCAAAACTGCTCACTTTTTATTACTGTTCACAGTGGCATTGGCTACCTCTTACATCCTGGGTGGACATTTATGTTATCTCCTGACGCTGCTTCCTCAGGTGAGGTGGTAGGCTAGATACATCGAGAGACCTACAGGAACAGGGCTTTGAAGGGTCATACACCTAACAACTAGCATTAGCAGAGGGCTTACATTAAGAGAGACTTCCTACACAGCTGCCAAACAAGCAAGACTCTTTGAGCTGGCTGCTTCCGAATAGGAAAGACTTCCCTAAAGCCATCCACTGCTCAGCCCACCCATGGGGTGGCTCACTTTCCTATGTGCACTACCTTCTACATGCCATAGAATCATAGAATGGCTTGAGTTGGAAGGGACCTCAAAGATCATGTAGTTTCAACCCCTCTGCTGTGGGCAGGGTTGCCACCCACCAAATCAGACAGTAGATCAGAGTGCCCTGGGCCCCATGCATTCTGACTTTGAACACCTTCACATTTTCTCTGGGCAGCCTGTTACAGCACCATGTGTTACCACGTACTCATGTCCTGGTATTACTGGTTGACAGCCCAGCATTATCTCACTCATCATTCTGGCAAAATCTTCTGTCAGCAGAGGCAACCAGCACGCATATACATGATGTGCTTCGAGAGTCCTCAAGACTAATAAATGCAGATGCTTGTACTGCATCTAAGTGAACATCACCTGTTTTCTG
Organism: Lagopus leucura; assembly: GCF_019238085.1. Lineage (NCBI taxonomy): Eukaryota > Metazoa > Chordata > Aves > Galliformes > Phasianidae > Lagopus > Lagopus leucura. The sequence goes on from NW_024962263.1 coordinate 41,215,021, forward strand.
AGTTACCGCCACTGGATCTGTTTCCCCTTTCAGAACCTGCAGGTAAAGAAAATCTACTTTGATGTCTCGGCCACTATCAGATTGTTACAGGCAGCAAAATTAATTGTCCAGGGTTAATCTTGATCCTCTCTTAAAAACAGTCAAGTACACAAACAATTTTTCCAATTGCATTAGGTCTACAGCATGAATTGTTCCTTCATACACATGGCTGACAAACACTTCTGTAGCAGCTACAGGAATGGGTTGAAGATGAGCAAGAAACAGTGAGGAAGGGCATTTTCACAGCCATAGCCAGCTTTACTTGCATTCCGGGGCCCCTGTTTCGTGAAGGAGGTTATTTCCTTTACGCATCTCTCACCAGGTCATTGACCAGATATACACCCACTATAGCCTGCTGAAGACCACCACCAGGTGCTCTGGAAGCTGTCCCTTCTGACCTGAAAAACATTTGTTTGAAGGAACAAGTGTAACTCTGAGAATCCAAAGAACCAGAGTTCGCATTCTGACTCACCACTACTTGTTTCTGTCTCAGCTTCCTCTCAGTATAAGCAAGGAAGATTAAATTTATTCTTCCTTCTCAAGGGAGCTGGAAAGAGTCATTGTTGTTTGTATTTCTTTTTAATCACTCAGCGTGCAAACACTTCAGCTTAAGCCATTCAAAACTCAGTTACTTTGATTTTCTCAAAATTTTCCAATTTGTTAAAAATTCCTTGTCATGGGACACTACAGCTGAGCCCACGGATGCAAACAAAAAGTAGAAAATACGATGTTTGTGAGCAGTGGGCTGTATAAAATAAAGCCCCGCATTCAAACTCAGGCACAAGTTGTCAACATGTACAACTCTTAAGAACATGCATTTGCATGACCAGGACGTAAGACTTCGGGTGACTGAGGTCCCTGTGTTTGCTCAGCCCAGAACAGAGGAGCTGAGGGGAGGCCTGACGGTGGCTGCAGCTCCTCACAGGAAGCGGAGGGGCAGCGCTGAGCTCTGCTCTGTGTAACAGCGACAGGACCCGAGGGAACGGCATGGAGCTGTGTGAGGGGAGGGCGGCTGGGGGTGAGGGACAGGGGCTGCAGCACAGGGCGGTGGGCATGGAACGGGCTGCACAGTGGTCATGGCCCCAAGTGCCAGAATTCAAGGAGCGTTTGGACACTGCTCTCAGGCACAGGGTTAGGATTTTGGGTGCTCTGTGTATAGATGGGAGTTGGATTCGATGGTCCTTGCGGGTTACTTCCAACTCACGAAGTGCTGTGATTCTACGGGAAAACGCGCAGAGTGCAACATCAAAGGCGGCGACTCAGAACCCTATTCTTTAAAACGTCTAATTTATACGGAGAACCGCGGCCAAAACGATGCCACTCCTCGAGTTCTGTCCCCCTTCCCACAGCCGCCCCGTACCTGCCGAGAACCTCTCGGACCGCCCCAACACCGCCCGGCCCCCCCGCATACCCTCTCCCGCACCGACCCGCCCCCGCCCGGCGGCGGACACCCCACGGGCCGCCCCTCCAGCCCGCCCTCCTCTCCTCCCGGCGGCGGCAGCGCGGGAGTCCCCACCTCCCGACCCCTCCTCCTCCCGCTGGAAGGGGAAATATGAAGCGGAGCCGCCGCCGCGCTTCGTGGATACGGGTGAGGACGCGGCGAGTGGAGCCCGATCTGAGGAGCGAGGGACGGGCTCCCGAAGGAGAGGCGGTGTGCCCCGGCCGCGCTGCCGCCCCGCCAGCCGCCCGCCCCCTAGTGCCGGCCATGGGCTGCCCGGCCCGGCGCTGAGCGCGGCACGGCCCGCAGTGCGTGGTGGCGGCGGCACGGAGCGCGGAGATGTCCGTCCCGTACGGCAGCCTGATGCGGTACCTGTTCCCGGCCCTGCTGCTGCACGGTGAGTGCGGGGAGCCCGGCGGTTCCTCGGGTGGGAACGGGGCGCGGCTGGTGCTCTCGTCCTGCGCCGCGGGTCCGGCTGAGGGGAAGGAGCGCAGCCACGCGGAGCTCGCCCGCTTCGCCTCGGGGGCGAATAAAACTTCGGAGCAGCGGGGTGTGCTGAAGCCGTGCCTCTGTCCTGCTCGGCTGGGCACCTTGCGTGCCCGTGGCTTTGGGACTGAGCGGCTGGACGGGCAGCTGGCACAGCGATGGGCGTTGCCAGAAGGTCCGACCTGCCGGACCATGCCTCACCTGCGGCCGAGAAGGAGGCTTGTGGCCGGGTGGTGATTGCTGCGGCGTTTGCCGGCATAGGGCACCGGGGGCTCGGGATGATGCTGCCCGCTGTTCTGCTGAGCCACGGACTGACGTGTCTCCAAACCCCAGGCAGGCAAAAGTTTGGAGCCTAATGTATCTACACTTGTGTGTGCTGTGTGAAGCGCGTACATCCAGCTTGTTTGTCTAGAATCCCGATGTTCTTCAAGAGCGACTTCTGAAAGGAAGGCTTTTTAATTAGCTGCTTCGGTATGTCTAACATTTGGCAGCCAGATTTGAGAAATCCAGGCGAGATATCGTTCTCCAAGAGTGACTCAAGCTCCTCAAGTCACAGCATCGTTTTGAAGCATATTCTTAACTCAAGAGGACTTTGTAGCATCCAGACTTCTTCAGTTAAATTTTCCTAGGACCCTGAGGTGGCTTGTAAAAAGAGGAATTTGCTTTAGCTGTTAGAATGCAAGTAACCTACATGGATTCAGGGTGAGATCTGTGAGCAGGGATAAGGGTTTCAGAGCTATTCCTGGGATTGATTTTGCGGAGCGGGGATTGCCTCTCTCTGTGTTTGTACAAGTGCTAAGCACACAGATGGTATTCAGTAAATAATAAAGAGCATGGACTTCTGATTGTGTATTTTGTTTCGAAAGACAAAGAGCAAAAGACCTTGTTCCCCAGGAGGGGGCTTTATACCCTTCTCACAGCTCAGCAATGAAATCCAGAGAGAGCATAAATGTGTTTAGTTAAGCCAGACCCGCTGGGACGCCAAAGGTGTTTCTTAAAACTCTTGTGATCCGAGATGCAAGAGTGAAAATGGGAGGCTTGGAGTTAGAGGGTAAGGAGAGGAGGTGTAATTACAGGGTTGGACTCCCTGGCTCATCTGCTTGGAATTACAGAGCAGTGCTGAACCCTGGCTGGAGCGGGAAACAAATCAAGGCTGATGATCAGATCAAAACAGCAACTGCCAAAAGAGCATGAAGTAGGAAAATAGTCTATTTTTTCCATCTGTGGTTATGTTTCACCAAAGAAAGTATACCTATATTCTTGCAGAATGATGCAGCTTGGTGGCTTGTGTGTAAACATCTATACCTCAGTGAAGTAGCAGCTCACAGTTGGGGTCTGAGCTTCAAGCGTGGGGAAGTTGCCACCCTTAAAAGCTTGAAAATGCCATTGGTATCATACAGGGGACTGAAGTTCAGCTAGTCTGTATGCACTTACCTTGTTAGCTTTAACTTTGCCTGGAGCTTTTTCTGTGTGCATCCTTCAGCCAGTGGCCAGCCTGAGCTGATGATGTGTAAGAACAACAGGCAGTCCCAGGGGATTGCAGCGCTAAGCCTCTTTACACCATGTCATGTTGTCTTCAGCGTTTCTATTGCACCTAGCAAATTAAGGGTTAAAAGTGAGTGAGAGGGGGTGTGTGTGTGTGTGTATTTAGGGTTTAAAGCTTTATAAAGCAAGTTAGAATGTCCTGTAAGACTAAAACTTATGCTTTCATTATGTTAAGAAATGCCTACTTTAACATTGCTGAATTACTATTTGGAAAAACTTGTGTTCCTTAGTCAAAATAAAACCTGTGCAATATCATAAGAGGTTTGCAGCTGGAAGTTGTCCATTATCACTGTTTTCTTTGCTTAGAGAGAAAGCCACAGAAGTTTCAGATGTCAAAAGCTAAAATTGTTCAGCTCCAGAAAACCTGATTAATAAGAGTCAACTCCAAGAGGGTTCAAAACAAATTTGGCTAATTTCTTTTGGAAACGTAAACTTTTTTTTTAACAAGTACAGATGCTAAGAAGAAACTTTAGCTTATTTCTGATTATGTTACTGCTAGAATAGTGAATTAGAAACCCTAAGTAAAACAATTTGTTGATAACATCATGGAAATAGCCCTAATGAAGATGAAGACAGGACTGCTGGGCTTTTCAGAGCAAAACTGTTTATGCTTTTAAAAGTTCACTGGCAATATTGTTTAAGTTAGTGTTTAATTTCAAAACCTGCTTATGGAAAATAAGTAAGTGTATATGATGTAAATACCCATGTCTGTAAAATGGACCAGAATTGCACTGCTTGCTAGAGGCCATGAGAGCTGTTCCCTCTGTAACATGCTGCTTTTGGCAATCTGGAAGACAATGAATAAAAGAGTAAAGGGGGGAGTTTGCAGGGAGAGATAGATGAAGTTTTATTCACAATTTCATTAGCGTAAATTTGATTTCACCCATCCTCCGTAGCTTGGCTGTGGGCTTGCAGTGGGAGGAGATGGTGGTGGTGAGCCATCTTTGCACTCTGTAGTGTGTGTAGGAGACAGGCTGGCGAGCGATGGAGCCCAAAACTGGCACACAGCATGCTGATGGCAAGTATGCCCAGCAATTTAGAACAGTAGTGTTTCATTTATGGACGCAGTGCTCTAAGTAGGGCTGCTGGAGGGTGCGGTGGCCCATGGCAAGCTGGTTAGCACTCCTTGCGCGGACACAAGGCCCACCTGAACAAACAGCCGCACCGTGTGTGGAGGACAGCAGTGTGCAGATGTCCGTGATGGAGACCAGATGTCGGCTTCAAAGGGGGCGAGACCCAACTACTGTCGAGATTAGATTGCACTTCAGCACAGGGCTGCCCCGCGTGGAGGTGGGCTTTAATTAACCCTTTGTGGCTCTGGAGGAAAGCATGTCCATTGGGCAGGGGTGGTTTTACTCTTGGCATTGGGAGCTGCGGGGATCTGAATTAACAGTCGGGCTCGCACTTAGCAGAGCTTCCCTGCTACGTAGCTGCTCAGTGCTGGGTCCTCTGATCTCCTCCAAGCAAAGACAGGGCTGTAAGAATCTAAGCCGGAAGCAGCTAGCCTTGAGGAGCTTCGTTCTAGCTCTGCCATCTAAGGACATTTTATCTCCCTCCAGGCTCTTTCATGCTCTGCAATGCTTCTTTCCCTCCGTGAGGGCGCGAGGCTCTTTGGCAGCTGTGCCTGCAAGCCCTGCATGCACAGGAACATCAGCGGATACCTGTTAAGGGAAGTCATTGTCCTGTCTGCTTTTATGACCAGGAAATTCAGCTTTCCTTTCCCAGCCCCTTTGTTCTCAGCAGCTAATTTAGGTCCTGATCCTGTGCGAGGACCGTTTGAAGTTCCAAGCGCAGAGAAAACACTGGTAAACACAGACAGCGGCTTGGTAACAGGACATTATATTCCCCTATGTAATTACACAAGTTTGCACTGCAGCTGAAGGCCTGTCACGAGCATTATCTAGCACTCTCCCACATCAAGAAAGAGAGTAATCCAAATGTGTATTTATTTAATTGTGCAGGGCGACTGCCCAGATAAGGAGCTATAAACTTAATCCTGCCAATTATCCTTTATCTGTGGTAAAGTTTTTAATGTTTCAAACAGGTTTGAACTTGAAAAGGGCTTGAAGCAAAGCTGCAGCCTGCATGTTCAAGTGTCATTGTGTGTTTTGCACTTGGACTACCACTTGAGATTGTTTTAATTTGTAGCAGAATGGTCCTCTTCTAGAGTTTGCAGGGCTGTAAATTGAAAGTCCAAGTGGTTCTTCCTGAGCAACCCCAATCCAAATCCAGTTTTTAGTCCTACTTTTTGTTAACGTTTATCCTCCCATTGAGCCAAAGGTGAGCCTGCTGAAGGTATAGTAGCTAAGAGCCCGTGTGTTGAAGTGCTCCATTTGGCCATGTTAGAAGACATGGTTTCCATTCTGATAGAGGTGTTTGTTAATTAAACTGATTTAAATCTAAAAGTTTAACCTATAAGATTATTCAAGCTATACTTTTGCAATCTTGCAAAGTTGAGAACAGAATTTGCCCGTGGTGTCTAGATATGAATTAAAAGATTAGAATTTGTTCTCATGTGCTCAAGCACATCACTTATCATTATCGGTGGTACAATTGTACATTGTTTGCATACTATTTTTCCAAAAACTGAGCCATTGAGCATAGCAGCTCATGTTTTTTTTGCAGAAATGTTTGTGAAGAGCTTTTTGTAAGCAACTTCTTAAACACATTTGGGTAACCAGCTGCCAGCAGATCACCCTTTCGAGACTGGTATTTTACTTGCAGCTATGTGCAGAAATCTTTGAAGAACTTGAAAGTAACCCATCTTACCTTCCAATTATTTTTATCTGCAGTGGTTGTTCCCACATCAGATAGGGGTTTATGGGTGAACCCCAGAGCTTGAAGCCCCCGCCTTATCAGCACCTGGTGCAGTGGGTGCTGCCAGCTATGCATTCTCACCTGGCAGCTGCCCACACCTTGCTTTCCCACTCTGATGGTTGTTGGCTCTACCTCTCTAACATTTGATCTGTGGGGCACTGAAGGGGATTCCCAGCTGGGAGACGGAGCTGCAGCACCTTGTGTACTGTCTTCGATTCAGACTTTGGTGCTAAAGCTGTACTGTGATCTATGCTGCTAGGTCTTGATTATGAAAGTGAAGTTGGTTATCAATGCATCAAAAATGCATTTGTTATTCTTTGTTTTGCTTTTCTAGGAGGCTCTGGAATTTTCTTTTTTCTTTTGGACTTGCTGCTGTGAATAGGCAGCCACCGTGGGGAGGCTGATACAATCTTATGGCCTGTGGTCACGGTGTAGCTATAGGAAGTGTTAACTAAAATGCTGCCATTAGCACCATGCAAAGAATGGGTTTTATGTCTGTCAAGCTTTCGAATGATTAGATGGTGGACTATCTCTAATGAATGTGCAAGTCCTTCATTTCGCATAAAAAAAAAATATTAAAAGTGTCAGACCTTGAGTCTGAAATATGTGGCTTATCATGGAGATTCTGAAGCCTATCATCTGTCTGTGCTATAGGGAATAGCAGAGCTGGATCCCTCTGAATGAAAGTTGTGGCTCCAAGTATGTTGCAACCATGCTTGGGCTCCAAAGTGGGCTTTTAAGAGCCGTTAAATTCTTTTCTCAGTTTTGTGAAAGCATGTTTTAATCTTAAGCCTTCCAGCAACGTCCAACTTTGAACATCGCCAGATAGATCTTTTACAATGAATGCCATCATCCCCATGAGGCCTCAGATTTGCAGAACACTTTACTAAGCACTGCCAAAGGGGAGCAGGGGATTCTGTGCTGCTTTGAATTATCCACAGTGTGGAAATGCATAGGAGACAGTGTTCAGCTTCATGCCCTGCACAGAAAGTACATCACCAGGCTTTGTAAGGGATTTCTAGGTAGCACAAGTGAAGTTAGGGCACCTTTGACTGGAATTCATACAAACATATGTAGTTATAAACAAAAGTGTTGAAAGCATGACTCAGTGAGGAAGAAGGCTTTGCTGAATTAAATATTTCCTTACGTCAGCAACACAAACATTGAAAAATGTAGTAAGCAAGGTAGGGGTCCCATCATTGCTTTTTAATGTTACACCATAATCTGTATTCTGATAGTCAGGTCCAATGTATGGGATGTTGCCTGGCATGTTTGTGTCTTCCACATCTCTTCCTCAATCTCTGCAGTCTTTCTTATGTTCTCATGCCTGTCTTGACTTAAGCTTCTTCCCATCATCATTTGTCACAGTTTGATGGATGTATCCTGAGCACATGCTTACTTCTCAGATACAGATCTCTGTGGCTGACAATGCAAATCTCCCATCCACTGGGTACAGTTTGTTGTTTGCAAGATAGAACTACATCCAGCTGTACTTCCAGGGAGGGCTAGAGGCCAGCTTGCTTTTAAGCAATATCAAAAAGACACTGCATAATGTCACAGAAAGTTTGACTCCTTTTCAAAAACCCCTCTTTTCATTATTTCCTCCAGGGAATAATTGGCAATATATAATGTGGTTACCGCATCTTCTCTTTTGCTATGTACACATACAAGATGGTATCCTTCTGCAGGAGGATCTTGCTTGCAGAAATTAAATGCCCAAATATGTTTAAATGAATAAATCATTCATTTTCAAGCGCATCTGTACTTATGAATCATATGACATGTGTTATGAAAAGCACAGCAGCCTAAAAGCAAAGTGCGTGATACATGTGCTTTGGAAGAAGTCACCTGAACCGTTTCAAAACCTCCTCTTAATGGCAGATTTCAAATGCTTAACAACTCCAGGCAAAAATGTAAATTTTCAAAGGCTTTTTCAAAGTGACATAATTTCTTTGCAGAAGACATCCTGATAGCTGTGTTTCTGTAGAAAGAGTAGTGACAGCTCCAGCATACAGCAGGTACCTTGCAGGCGGTACCCTTTCTGACACAAAAGATCTATGGACAGAAGCACTCCATTAAAGAGAATGTGCTGAATTTTTTGAGTGTGTAAAGATGTAAGGAGAAGTTCTGAAACATCAGCTATGGTTCATAACAACAGAAATAGGTGTATGGCAGATTTCACTGGACCCGGCTGAACTTGTTCTTCTGGAAGCATGAGGGCCTGTGACATCAAGCCCATGCCCACAAGGTTTCAGATAGACCCGATAAGCTCAAGTTTTTGAGAGCTGAGTTCTGTTCCAGGTGAGCTAGGCTGCCAAGAGATGCTGGCTTAGGGCCAAGAGGCTATGACCATGAAAGACTGATGAAAGACCTATCTACTAAATCCTGCCTCTCAAAAGATTGTCAGATTCAGGAGAGCATCGTCCTGGTGTGGTCATACTGCTTTGGAAGTGACCCTGCCATTTCTTGCTTTAGAACAACTGTTGTTTGATGCACAAGAGAGACTGCTCAGCATTGCAAAAAGGCTTAAGAAGACTGGCTTTCAGAAAGAAAGAAGTACTGACCCTCTGAAAGTCCTTTAAGTGCATCTCAGATGGCATGCTCAGATATCAAAGCATCTCTTGTATTTATTACCCTTTAGAAAGGAAGGCCATAAATTCAGAAGGAAGAATTAGAGGTAAACTGCAACAAAGCTGCTAGATCTGCTAATAAAGACTGTGAAGTTGTATCTGTTAATCTCATTAAATCTCAAGATCATTCTGTGATAAGTACTGTTTACATTCAAGTATTTATAGTCATGTTTCTGATCACTCCTTACTCTGCCTACTGGAAAACTCCTTGCCTTTGTTCAGTGTAAAAATTGCTCTTCTTAAATGGGTGACGTGTATTTGTATTTCTAGCAATGCCACTTTCCCAGGTGTTAACCTAAGTTTACTCCAGAAGACATGAGGCCTAGTCAACATCATGAGTCACTGACACAGTTTACTTTTAGCAATAGGAAATGGCAAAGCTTGGAGGCAGTGTCTATTTAAAAATGAATAATGCTGGTTTTCTATTAAGTTCTGCAGCAATACTGTGCACTGTGGGACTGAGCACAGCCTTAACATCAGCCTGAATGACAGACCTTACATTTAGAGGCTGCTCTTCATGCCTCATATTTTGATACCTGACTTGGGGAATACAGAGCAGGGTCTAGTTTGGTGGCTTGGACTGCATAGGGTGAGTGATACAAAAGAGCCCAGTTCCAGAGCCAAGTTGGGCAGGAAAGTCATCAAAAAAGACAGGGCAAACCCTAACCCTTACCCCTGGGAGCACATGTCGTTGAGCCTTCCCTCTCCCCAGACAGCCAGACTGGCTTCCAGGGCACACCCCATATTCTTTTCCTAGCCCAGAGGCTCTTAAATTCTTTTTGATAAAGTATTAACAGTTTCCCACCCGTTATGTAAGGTTCATGTTTTTCATCTCTTAACCTCTAGATGCATGCTTTTCTTTTGATCCATGTTTTCGAACATATCTAAGAGCACTTGGTGCCTGAAAGAGTAAAGATGCATTCCTCCTGAAGCTAAGTATTCATTTGGTCCAATTAATATTGTGTAAAAAGATCGCTGGTGGGTTTTGTATGTATACATTAGTAGAAACCAAAATTACTGTGTGATGGAGACAAAATTAGCTTTTGAAATTCCTTTTCTCCTTTAAAATAAAAATAGCAGGATCTGTCTCTAATTGACCACCTCAGTCATCAAGGAGGCTTCCTGTGTGCAGAGGCTTTGCTTTTAAGATCTGTTTTTCCCTTGGCTTTCGAGAGTACTCTTTGTTTGCAAGTTTAGTATAGAAGCGTTCAAATTAGAGGGGGGCTGAAACCACAGCTTAGGTCCAGATCTGGATACAAGTTTCTGGGAATTCCAAGGCCCAGATTTCTTATTGTCCTGACCAGAGATTAAAGAGGTGTCTGTAAAATTTAACTCTAGAGCCACATCACTGGGTGTAGAAATGCAGCACTTAGGTTCAAGCCTTTGTGGAATTCCCGAAAAGAAGAGCATTGCATATTTTTTTTTTATTTTTCAAACGAGACAAGAAATGTCCCCACACATAAGAATTTCCCCACACATAACGTTGTGAACAAATGTCATTCAACACGAGGAGATGTTCACAACCACCTTTATCATGTTGAAGGCTCTCTTACTGGGATCACTGGATAATGTCTGCTTTCCTATTGCAGGGCTGGGAGAAGGCTCTGCTCTTCTTCATCCGGACAGCAGGTCCCACCCCCGTTCCTTGGAGAAGAGTGCATGGAGGGCTTTCAAGGAGTCACAGTGTCATCACATGCTGAAACACCTCCACAATGGGGCCCGCATCACTGTGCAAATGCCTCCCAATATAGAGGGACACTGGGTCTCTACCGGGTAAGGAAAGATCAAACGAGATGCTTGAGTGGTGTATGTGAAAGAGGAAAAGGGAAGGAAATGAAGAAAGAAGGACAAAAATTTTTATATTTTATATATATATATATATATATATATATATATATATATATATATATATAAAAAACAAGCAGAGGAACTAATTTCTTTAATATGGTGATACTTCAAATTCCAAATGCTTTACAATAAGTTTATGTATAAAAGAAGGAGCTGTGTTATGTACAGAGGAATAGCATACTATAAAACTATCTTGATGAATCAATTTGTAGTCTCGATTTTAAACAGCAACTGTGAAATATCTTTAGATCTCTTTCTGAATAGAAAAGAGACCATCAAGTCACCAAAATGCTTATTCAAATGTAACATTATACTATCTTAGACTGCATGCATTAGATCCATTGAATGGATCCTTATTTTCAAAGTGTCTAGCACAAGTTAGTTTTCTTAACAAAAGAAATTAAGAAGCTGTATTTCACCAGTTCTTTTCCTCTCCATACATGATAACTTTTAATTCAGAGAGCTATTTTGCTTGATGTCTCAGCAGGCAGTAGTTGCCCATATATTTCAAGTGAGTTGTAGTAGGAGAATCTTGGGCTTCAGCAGCTGCAGAAACCAGTTCCCTATTCAGTCTGTGGATATTTGGCATTTCACTTTCTTATGTTATCAGTGCTTTTGCTAAATCTACCATGCAAAAGAGAAGAACAGATGTTTAATAAGCTGTGACTTTTTTCATAAAATTAGACACATGGTAGTCCTTAGACAAAAAGGAAAAGTGAAATATGACTCAAAGTATTTAAATCTACAGAAAGTAAAACCCTAGGTATATTACTGTATATTACTGTAATAGCAGAGGAAATTCTTGGTGAATTGGCAGATCGTAGTACCTAGTTCCTATTAATTTCATTTCAGAGGGACTTGAGTACCCAGATATCTCTGGACCCATGCAGTGTTGCTCATTCTTGTCACCTATACTGTACATGATGTGCCACCTTGCTAAAATTTTGTTTCTGTCTTCCTACAGCTGTGAAGTCAGAGCAGGCCCAGAATTCATCACAAGATCTTATAGATTCTATCACAATAATACATTTAAAGCCTATCAGTTTTACTATGGTGGCAATCGCTGCACTAACCCTATCTACACATTAGTTATACGAGGCAAAATTCGTCTCCGCCAAGCATCCTGGATCATCCGAGGGGGTACTGAAGCTGATTATCAGCTACGCAACATACAGATCATAAGCCACAATGAAGCAGTAGCCAAAAAATTAAGTGAGTTGGTCAACAATACATGTCCTGGATTTATACCAGAAGATAGTCCCTGGGAACAGGATGTGAGCTATGATTTGCTCAGAGAAGAGAATGGCTGTGAGTGCACCAAGGCTCTGAATTTTGCCATGCATGAACTCCAGCTGATCCGTGTCGAGAAGCAGTATCTGCATCACAATTTAGATCACCTCGTGGAGGAGCTATTTCTTGGAGATATTCATACTGATGCTACCCAGAGGAGGTACTACCGACCTTCCAGTTACCAACCTCCTCTTCAAAATGCCAAGGTATGTATGTGTGTATGGCATCCTGTTCAGTTACTAGTGACAAAGCTCACGTTATTCAGCTCCTCTGGATCAGTGCACTAGTGTAATCTAAAATGCAGATGTGGTTCTAAAATAAGAAATGGATGGTGGCTTTACAGATGATGCAGACACTTACAAAAAGATCACAGCATATTTCAGGGAAGTAGTACCTCTTTTGTGGTTTATGAGACTGCAAATCAAATGCATGAAAGGTAGTCTAATGAGCTAAGGCTGATAAAGGCCACTGTGAGTCTGAAGATGGTATCGAAGACCTCTTGCAGAGGTGACTGAAGTTGCTGGCTGGGACTGTGGTTAAAGGCTAGCAGAAGAGAAGAAAGAAAGTTTGATGCAGGACTGAGAAAGGGCTAGAGAAACAGGCATCAGTGCATGCTTGTATAGCTGCAGGAGCATCAGGGGGAGAGGAAATCAGATTGTATCAACATATGGAATTTGGGTGATCCATAACCTGAAGAGAAAAAAAGGAAATTGGAAGGCAGAGACATGAAAGGGGCAGCAAGAAGGGGAAAAAATGGATGGACTGTGCAGGTCATGGATCCAGAAGCAGGCATACACACTAATGAAATGAAAAACAGGTGAATTTAGAATGGGTCTCTAGTTCCATTTGATAATATGGTTTTCAAAGGAGCTTCAAAGTGCCTTTAGCTTCATTGGGAACCGATCAACTCATGGTAAGTTAAATAAAAATCAAACAGGAAGAGTAGGCATTGATGGCCTGTAGCAGGAAGTCTGTCTGTACATCTTTCCTGGTGACATTTCAAAGGAATGCAGCAATTGGAACCACATTGCAGGCTGCAGTTGCTATCAGTATGTTCCAGCTAGAGACTGCTGCACGATCACTTCCAGCTAATGAGTTATCACCATTTTTAATTCTCTCACTGTGTAACTGGTTCAAACAGCAGCTAAGCTTATCAGCAATAGCAGGAAACACAACAAGGGAAAGGAGAGTTTTGATGGGAAAGCCTTGGCTTTCCCTTCCATTCAAAAAACCACTCCGTCCACCCTGTGTTGTGTCTACCTCTTCTGAATATCAAATTTCAGTAGTTCAGGACTTTACGTGATCTGCCTTTAATTATTTTAAAAGCGTGTCCTGGTGATAATTTTAATCTACAACCAGCTATGTCTCCATACAAACACTGCTGTCACTTCTTTCATTAAGTTTTCTTCAAGTGGCATGGGACGAATCTGCTTCTTGTTCATAAACATACATCTTCTCAAAATGGAGAGTTTTAGCAGCAGTAGATGAACCACAGAACATTCCTCATCACAAACGCTGGATTTGGCAGTTTTAATTGTCTTAAATTAATTCAAGTAAACTCTTTGCTCGTTTGGGATTGAAAGGTCTTTCCTAAATCTCTACCTTAAAAAAATCTGTAGGATCAGATTATCTGACTCCAGCTACATTGCATCTGTTCAGCAAATATGGTGTATCTTTTTTTGACCATGTGAAACAGAAAAAAATCTTGATGTAATGTACCCAGGTGACTATATTTTCAAATCTGTCTGGTCAAGTTGAGTTATCTTGTTAGGGACTGATCGATGACCCAGTAAATGCCTACATTTCCACCTATTAGTAATTTCATTACAATCACAACAATCAGGTGTACAACTGGTTTTGTGCAAATAAGACTTTTGTTCAGATCTGAGCAATTTTAGGAGGTGCTGATCACAGTTTTCCTGCCTGTCTTTTGTACTATCATAGAATCAAAAAGAATCTTTTTGCTTTTAAAATAATATTTCCTCTAAAATGTAAGGTTCAAATTAAAAGGATTAAATCTTGCCTAAGGAGGTCTGTTTCTCAAGTCACATTGACTGTATAAACCAAAAGATTTTACAGATATCTGACAGCACTTGAAACTCTCATTTACACTCACAAAGCCCATTATCTCAAGCATGATATGATCCATTCTGACTTCAATGGATGACATTATGTGAAAGGTAAAAGCAGTCTCAGTCGATGAGCTGTGGCAGCATGAAGGGGGCCTGCCTGAGCCTCCGTGCATGCATTTGGCTTGCAGTCCCACGTCATGGTGGGCTGATCTTGTCCTGAGGTATGTGTGCACTGAAATCAGTGAAAACCCATGAGGTGGATCGCAGAGGAGGCTCCCATATTATATGTTTACAAGAACTGAGGGAGTAGGAGGGTATACAAGCCAAGTTATCCATTGATATTTATGAAGTGCAGTTCTTCCTAATAAGACTTTTGGTAGCCAATTCTTGGCAGGGCTGAATCTTGAGGCTGCCATTCATAAAAGTACTATTTATTGGCTACAGGAAGTACTGTTACTATAGAAAGCAAAAGTTTAGTCTTGAGTACACCAACATACACAAAAATTCCAGCTCTCTGTGACATAAATTTCATGAAGTTTCATAAATGGAGGCCCCAGGTCCTGACTTTCAGACCTCTTTGTTCAGTTCTAACTTCTGGCCAGTTACTCTGTTCCTCCTCAAGCCTTTGCACAGCCTAGTAGGCTCCTGCAATATATGGTATTATATCTTCAGGGTCTGGATTGCTAGGACAACAGTCTCAGCTGGAGCCTTCAGCTGCAAAGTGCAGGAAGGTTGAACACAGACTGAGTGTCCCACAGTGTAGGTTCTCTTCATAATTTGGTTGGGTTCATCTTGTTCCAGTTTGGTGTGAAATTTGTTTTACCTGGAGAGAAGTTGGACGTGCTAATAGTAGACATTCAGCATGGCACACATAACAAATATCCTTAAAAATGAGCTTTCAAAGCAGCTAATATGAAGGACTTCTGGGTTTCGGTCTGTACCTAGCCATGAAGTTCCCTAGGCCAGCAGGACCTCAGCCTGACTGTGGGACTTAGTGTTTGCTGGGTGGAGAAAGCATAGTAACAGAAATGCTGGGTTTTTTTGTTTCTTTTGCGTTGTTTTTTTTTAATTCAAAAAGCACAGGCAAACATACTGCTGGAAGGTTATAACCCTTCTTCTTTGAACTCCTTTCCTTTTCTAATTGTTGCTCCACTGGGACCCAGCTGAAAATGAGTTTAAATGCTAAATTGAGTTTAAAACTACAAGTCACAGACTCCTCTGGAAACAGGACACCATGAATAAATAGAAACGTTAAATCAACTTGTTTTTCTTTAAGGTTTTTGCAGTCATACCAAGAGGTTGGGGAGGCCAGGAAATTACTTCTGAAGTGAATCAGGTGTATTGTGTGGAATCTTTCATTTAAGGCTTTTTTCATTTCCTTTTTATTTATTTTTGTTTTATACTTATAATAAAGACCTGCCTAAAATAAGTTAAGAGGATTCACGTTTTGAGTTAAATTTATAGTTAAGCCTCTATATAGAAGAAAGTTCCACCCCGCTCAAGAGTTTACACAGCCTGTAAGTTGGATGCGGTAGCCACATTCATTACTTATGTGGTTGAAATGAATGGTAATTAAAAGCAAATGATTGCTGGATATGCTAGGAATGCCAAAGCCACATGATCGGGACTTTAAACAAATAGAATTGGACCTTCTCCAAACTCCTGCAGTGATTTCACCACAGGGCGGTAAATCAAAAGGGCCGTCCAAAAACCAGACAGCTTTATGCTGAGCTACAAATCTGAATAATTTCACAGATTACCGTATCTCAAGTGTTCATATAAAATCAGGGAGCTTTTAAAAATATCTAATATGTCATCTCCTAAAGCTTTACAAATGCTCTTAGATAAGAGCATACCTTAAACAAATTCCTCTTGTAAAAGACATGGAAGTTCCTAAGAGCAGCTGATTAATAGATCGCTGCATACATTTATCTTAGCAGTCCTCCAGCCTCGCTCAAGGTATGAATCAGAACTTGCTGATGAAGTGGGCTGAAAGTCTTTGATGTGCCTTGAGGTAGGGAGTTTAGAAAGGGATTCATGTTAGTGCACGCTCAGGCTCTTTAGCCAGCAGGAGAGGGCACGCTGGTGGAAAGAGCAGGGTGGTGGAACTTCTTGGCAGTCATTGCCTGTGTTGTACAAAAAAAAACACGGATGAGGGCAACACCAAGCCTGGCTGACTGGTCATAAATTCATACCTTATTTGCAAACTCATACAAGTACTTGTAGGAAAGGAAGTCTTGAATACATTATTCGTTCAAAGTGCGTGCTTAAAATGCCAGGAATGTTTACAACACCAGTACTGGGGTGCCGATTTCATATCTGATTGCCTCAGAAATACAGTTTTGTAAACAAAGAACTCCTTGTGCTGTTTTATCATCTGACTGAGTAACAGGAAAGATCAGACCGTGGCTGTGATGCCAGGACATTCTGGTTAGATCGTTAGTTAGGAATTAGGCTGGAACATCACAAGAGTCCTAAAATATGTTTAGAATATAAACCTTCCTTCTGCCTTTGCCATGCTCAAACACTTGCTGGCCCCATGCTTTCAGTAAGATTTTCCCGTGGAAAAGATTCCCAAGTTGTCAGTTCTCTCTGACAAGTTTATTCACCATTGGAAGCTGCCTGCGCAGCTAATGCAGATTCTACACATGGAGACTGGTGCTTGGTTTTTGCTTTAGCCAGGGGGTGAAAGAACAAAGTGCTCAAGGTTTTTTGAGCTTTTGACAAATTGGGTGTTCAACTCTTTGAAACTCAGTTACTTCAGCTGTTGGGGAATGTGATGTACTGGAGGAGCTCCCAAGCGAATCCAAGCATGAGTGAATAGATGTTAAACGTGTGAAGTGCCTCCGAGAAATAGGCAAAAGACTATCTCAACCAAAAAGTGTAATTTTGGAGGACAAAACCGCTTTGTTTGCCAGAGACTTCTAGATTAAGAGACTTCTAGACTTCTGGATTAAGCCAACACTTGAAGGGTTTCTTTTGTTAATTATTACTGGCCAAAGACTCTTAGGGAAATTATGAGGGGAGCGAAAAAAGAATATCAGAAGAATGTTCAAATATGTTAATTCCAGGTTTATGAACAGCAACTGTGTGTATGATGCACTTCAGAGATAAGAGAATCAAAGAGCTTCTAACTGAACCTTCCAGAGCTGTGTTGCTTTTAAAACCATATTTCTCTTTGTGGGTCACTGTCTGTTCTTCAGTTGCAGCAAAAGTCTGCTCCAACACAAATACAGCACCACAGATAAAAATTAACTGTTTAAGTTTGCAAAATAAAAAAAGGCCCTTCAGCAAGTATATCTAGCCTACTGACATCCTGATTCTGTTGGCACCTAATTGTAATTACTTCATCTCTTGTAAGCAGTGAAGAACTTGCTAGTGATATTGCTATGCAGTTCAGAAGCTTGGGTAAGTTGCTTTCTAAAGGCATAATACAGCTTAACTTTGAAACATCTGTTCCTGAAAATGGACATTCAGAATGTTGCTTCAGGTTTTCCAGGAATTTTTTTTTATACTTCCCAAAATATTCATGTCACTATAAATTAGTATCATCTTAGTGGGATAGAGGACATGCAAATAAATTCATCTGAGAGAAGGCCATTTTTATCTTTGTTCCCATCTTTTGCATAGACTAAAGACTTTATACAGGAAAGGAACAAGCAGAGGACTCTTGTTTTTCATTTTGGTTGTATTTCAGTTTTATGCAGGGTTGTGCAATGGAATCAACATGATAGATCAGACAGCTGCATAACGATAGTGCCTTCAGATTCCTTCATTATCTTTCTCTTCATAGGAGAAGTTAATAAAAGCTGTTCCTAATATCTGAAAATATACAAGCACGCATTTGTAGATAAGTCCCAACGTATCTCCACCCTCCTTCCGGCATGCAGCTCTTCTGTTCCACACCAAAAGAAATCCCAAATTGACAGCCCTGCAAAGGAGTTACAGCTCTCCCCAGCATTTCATTTGCTTCAAGATTTTTTAATTAAAGTTTTAAATCTTTGTTATTCTTCATTCCCTTTGGCAGGCTGAATTATAACTGTGTCAGCTGTGCTTTTCAACTCCCCAGAGCCAGCCTAATGCACGTTCGCCAACTTCGTTTTGTATGAGGTCATGGAAAGCCTGCAAATTATCACTTTTGTGTTAGAGGGAGATTGCAGCCATTTGTTAAAACGCTGTCCTGGTCTCTTATCCAGAGCGGTGGAGGAGTGGAGCTTGATACTACACTGAGCAATTTGTAGAAGTGTCCTTTGGGTGGACTCATCTCCTTGGCAGTGTCTTTTCTGAGTTTTTACTTGAATTGACACCTTTTCCTAGCATCCTATCCAGGCATGCCTTGTTTCAGTTCTATGTGCCCTTCCCATGACATGCAGCATTCAGGTGAGTGTGCGAGATAAGAGCTAAAACATTTTCTTTCCTTTCTTCACCCATAGTTTTCCTCATAGTAAGGATCAGCCCTAGCAAGGAATCACCCAACGCAAGAGAAACATGAACTTTTGGATAGCTGGAGCCTGGGCTGCCTCATATGCTGGTTAGGAGCATCTCCACCTTGCTGTGGGGCTTGTGCTAGCCCTTGCCACCCACAATACAATGTAAATGCAACCCAACCTTTTCCAACCACAAACAAGACCAGCATCAGTAATCGGTGCAAATCAGTGCTGGCTAAAGGTGGCTTTGTGCCAGCTGGGAACCTCAGTCTTCTAAAGAAGCTTTCCATGCTACACCTGCACAGATGTGAGTAATAAAGCAGCAGCAGTAGAGTGTTGTGGAAATAGTTTTAACATCAGTACATGACTGGTAAGGCAGGATATTGCTAGAAAAATGGGAAATACATGACTTTACAAGGTATTGTCACTGAGCAGGACAGATGACAGCAGCCCAGCAGAGGGAACAAACCCAGCTGGCAGTGGTATGTGATAAGGGAGGGATGAGTGCATTTAGAGTAGCCGCACTGAATATCTATCTGAGTTTGAACAAAAACTGAGAATTGAAAGGTTCCTAGAGAGACTCTGCAGAAGGAAGCTACAGCTCTGCCAAAGATTTCAGGGTTGGGCTTCGGTTTGACATTGGCATTACTGGGAGGGAAGGAGGGAGGAGAAGTCCAAAGATGGCAGAGCCAACCACAAAGAATACATACTGTGGCAGAACCGATGTTGGAATCTCCTAACCAAGTTGTGGGTTAGGAAGGATGCGTCCGCTATGCAGTGGCTTCAGCTAAAAAGAAAAGGTGAGGCGATTTCACGAATTCCTTTAGGAAACTGATGTGTAACTCCTTATATGCTTAAAAGGTCTTGCAAATGCAAAACTTGGATTCACCACTTCTTTGTCAGCTCCTTTTCCTCTACCAAACACCAAATAACACCAGTCCCTTGTCTCTTGTAGTACCAGGCCTATTGAAAAAGTTGCTGTACTTTTGGATGGTTTAAGAGCTTACTGTAACACATCACTGCCTGCTAGGCCTTTGTCTTAATGTATCTGGTGTGGTTAAATATCAACTGTTTGCCATTGTAAGTGATGACAGAGAGAACTTGTCAGAAAATGGTCACAATTCTTAATTAAAAATACCCAGAAAGCCCCTAAAAATGGCTCTTTTTTTTTTTTTTTAATAGTCACTTATCACTGAAAAAAAAAAAAATCAGAAAAAAACATTTTGCTTTGTTTCACTCTTCCTCCAGACTGTATATATTTATTATTTTCACATAATTTTAATAAGAATCTGATGAGAAAGTGTCAAATTATATTTTTCCAATCTTTTCTGCTAGGAATGCACTGCATTCTACAGGGAAAATGTTGAGTTACAGTTGGAGCTGTTCCAGACAGCTCCATAGATAAATTTTTGATTGAGATACAGACACATTTTCAGCATAAAAAAATATAAATGGGTAGGGGAGGGAGCAAATGTGTTTGAACAGGGTGATCAGTTAAATATATTTTCAACCTCCTCTTTCCTTTTAGTGCTTGTTTGGTCCCTAAATACAACTTGAAGTACCTCCTGCAAATCCTCTCCTTGATATTAAGCACTGAGTTCAGCTTCTGCTTTAATCATGAGGGAAGGGTAGATTCTCTGTACGTTTGGTCCACAGATATCTTAGACAACAACAGGGTCAGAATACAAACAAATAAAAACAGAATTCAAACAAAACTAGAACACCTTCCAGAAGGATCTCTCCACATGCTACCCAAATTCCATTTTACCACCGCAGAGAGCTCATCCTGGTTGCGTGATGGATTTCTTTTATTTTTTTAATCCTAGACTGCAACAAATACTATGAATTAATGAGAGGAGAGTTAGTCCTAGGCAGCCACAGAATCACATGGAATTTAAAGAGAAAAAGTAGGATATGCTGAGAAGGTTTGTGTTTCCGACTATCCACAGAATTGGGAAAAAGATCAAGTAACCTCATCCTTGTTTGCTTTTTTTATTAGAAATCTCCCTCCTTGGCTTCCAGAGCAGCCTGGCCCTGTTACCACTTCAGTTGAGGCAGCAGGAGAGAGGATAAGGAAAAATGTTGCTGGAAATTTTCAGGTCATAAACTATTTTCTCCCCACGTACAAGAACTGAGTTTCCAGCCAGAGGTTTGGGCTCATTTCAACCCACGTGGCCTCGTGGATTAATTCAGAAGTTGGCTTCAGAGAAGCACCCAGGAGAGTGAGGAATTGGGCTGCACGGATCAGCTCTGGAAGCTGCTTGGAGGCACCTTCCCTCTGCCCATCGTTGGGCAGCAGTCATTTCATGGGCTGTTCCTTTTAGCAAGACCTCGGTGTTAGAAATACTGCACTGTACACCTAGGATATCCCAAACATAAAACAGATGTTCATCTTGTCCACTGATCACTTTATTGCTTTCTAGTTTATGTCATGCCCGAATGAGCTTTTTATTGAGTGTACTTAATCGTGTTTGGACTCAAATGTCCTCTGCCTCTGTTCCATATTTTCTTTGAACGTCTGTTTTTAGAGATTAATCTTTTCTGAGACAAATGGAAAGGGAGTGATTTGCAAGACACAAGCCAGTGTAATTAAGAGCCCAGAGCAGCTGACCTGAAAAAAGCAACACTGAAAAATACAGTCAATTGATAAGCATAAATTACACATAATTATGTCCAATTGTCTCTTAAGAAAACCAGATCTTTCTCATGTCTTGGACATGATCATGTCTCATGCATTCATTGAATCATGTCTCAGACATTGTACTGAGGAATTTTACACGTGGCATATTCTTCCACTGAGAAGTTTGCAACTCTGTGGAAGATAGAATCAGAGTGAAGAAGGTTTAAATAGGATTAGGCTCAAGCACTAATGTCAGAGAAGTGATGCATTTAGATATCTCATCAGGCTGTACCCCAAATCAAATCAGCAAGGAACTGGAGTGGAAGGGATACTGCTGCTTCCTCTCCTCACCTCCCCAGCCTCTCCCTGTCCCTGTCCTTCTTCTTGCAGCCTCAGCCACATTATCCAGGTGCATTTCCAGTAACTAAAAGGTAAGCGGTATGAACTTTCATTAGTAGTGCAGCCAGCCAGGCAGTCATAGCTGGTGCAGTCCTTGGAAATTAGACGTTCTCATCATTCAGGATACAGCCCACAGAGGTCAAAGAGCCAGATGAACTACAGAGAAGTATTTGTACTGCTAGACTTCACATTGATTTGAGTTAGCCTGGACCTTCCTTGAGTTTGTCCAAGGAATCCCCTCCACCCACAGCAGTAGCATAAGGAGAGCCATGTATTCCTTTTGCATGAGCTTTGCAAGATTGGGGAAATAACTCATCCTTGTGCCTCAGGACATGAGCCCACTCCTGATAAGGAGAAAGAGACTGCTCACAATTACATACTTATTTGCATTACAGAGCTCCATAAACCTTCTACCCACTGTACCACTTGCCACAGCCAAGAGACAGCACAGGGGAGCAAGCAGCTGCAGGTGGGACCCATCTGCACCTTCTGCAACCTCACTGTGATGGAGAAGACATGAAATGATGATAATACTCTGTCCAGCATCTGAGCCTTGGCTCGTAATTCAAATGGGTATTAATGGTGGAGGGGAGAGATGAAACCTAAATCTGCTGCTCCAGAAATGGCAAAATGAATGTTTATACTTGGTAGTCCTTCCTGATTGAAGAGCTCCTTCTTGTCCATGCACTAAATTTGAAAAACAACAGAGAAATCCCACAGACACCCAAATGTGACCAGGAAGACAACAGAAAGGGTTTCAGTTTTTCTTCAGATTTTGAAGAAAGGCAACAGAAACACTTATTCCTGCAACACTGCCTTTTCCCCATCTTGCTCTCCGTCATACTAGTGAGGCAATCACAGTGATAAAGTTTATTAGTTAGGGAGCTGTGGCATTCACCTGCTCCATCGTGGGATTGCAACACTGGAGGAACAAGTGTGAGGTAGGCACCTGGCTTAGCTCACTTCAGGTATCTGAGCAAGGACAACGCCAAATTTTGTAGTTCTGTGAAACCAGACCACTTTCCAAAGAAAGAGACTTGACATCCTCCAGAGGAAGGCAGAGTTCAACAGACCAGTTTGATAAGTCCCAAACAAGATAGCAGATTAGACCTGGTGATTCTACTGCAGACAAAGAAAAAGGAAGACAGTGGACTTCTATCATATTGTGCTTGGAAGTTTGTTACATTAAGCTGCATTTGATTTATTAATTTACCTACTTACGGCACCTAAAATTTCTGCCTGCTCTCTGACAGCTCACAGTCTTTAACCTCCTACCAGTCCTACATCAAACAAAAAAGCTGTAATTGTCTGCTTGTATGAACTGAGATCAAGTCACATGGGAAAGCCACACAGGAAATCTGGAGCAAAACTGACTCTTGATTCTTCTCTTGACAATCAGTAAACCTAAATTGAAGCCTGCGGTTTCAGATTCTAACACCCCAGTTTCACAGTCTTTGTGTGTTACTGGTGTCTTTGGTGCCCAGGAGAACTAAATATTTTGCACTAGCCTCTGATTTTAGTTACAATGCCACAAAACCATGCTAACTTTGCCAGTTCCAGTTCACTTACTGTAACACTATAATGTGATGGAAAGTACAGCTATAGTAGTGGGATTGCAAAGTCTTTAGCTGCAACAGGAGGACAAACCCAAATGCAGAAGCAAAGAAAAAAGCTGCTTACCTTTATAAGGCCTCAAGTAGTCATGTATCTCCAACAAGATGCCCTTGCCTCCACTGCCAACAACAAGGTCTGAGAAGGAGAGAATCCTGACTCCACCCCTTCCAGTCACTCAGGGGCACTGTGTGCACCTGAGCACCCCTGGGTTGGCCCTGCCTTCTCACCAGGTGCTCAATCACTGGTTCAGGCCATGACTTTGCATTTCTGCTACATTCACTCAGTTCAATATTCTTTGTACTTATGGTCCTTCTATCCATTTGCAGATGCTGAAACATGAATTTTAAAATTACTTAACAGGCTCCACAAAGGGAAAGAATAGTCTGCTTCAGTAACATAGTGACCATGCAGTTTTGCTGGAGGCAGCAAGTCCAGTCTCCTACTCAGAGCTGTTCTGTGGGCCAACACTGGTTCAGATTAATCTGGGCTACACCATTTAACAGGCATAGGCTGCCAGAGAAGCTGTGGTGCCCCATCCCTGGAGGCACTTAAGGCCAGGTTGGATGGGGCTCTGTGCAGTGGAGGTCAGGGGCAGCACGGGGTGTGACTGGGTGGACTTTGAGGTCCCTTCCAACTCAAGCCATTCTATGATTTCTTATCATTTTGTACACAGACCATTAGTCTGAATCTAGCAGCAGACTTTTATTGATTTTTACTGACTTTCTGAGTCTACATAATCTGAAGAGAAGGCAAACATACACACTATTTAATATGTGCAAGAGGGATGTATTGCCTGAGTCATGTGTTGATTCTCTGAAGCTACCTATGGTCATATTATTGTGTTATTTGTAACTGTGAATCCTGAGGTGTGCTGCAAGCTGAAGATAGCAAATGGAGAAATGCTGACTCCATAGTGGCACATCTGGACCTTAAAGTATTAGAGATGAATTTGAACATCTGTATAATGAGAGGAGCTCAGAGAGATTGCAGAGAAAAGAGCTGGATAGGGCCGTGAAGAAAAAGTATTTGTTCTGTACACATCTCTTTCCCCAGTGGCTGCTCAAACTGACGAGGTGATGTGAGGAAACCCACCAGGTCATGCTCCCGTGCCAGGGCACAGTAGGCAGCACTTCTGAGAGGCCCTGTCTGCACATTGTGAAACACCCTCAACTCTCACAGACATGGAAACTGGGGCACTTGGCTCCCAGAGGCTTGTGCTCAACAGAACAGTTCAGCTGCAAGCCTTCATCGAGCCTGACAGACTCTGCAAACCCTACTCTTGCTGGAAGGAGCCATAAAGCTTTCACCATGTTCAGCAACACTAGGCTGTGTCTGCTTCCTGGAGCACCATAGGCTCTGTATAGGCTCACTCACATCTCCCTATCCTTGCTGCTCTCAGCAGGGTCATGTGCCTGACATGGAGAGGAAAATCTGCAGAGGCTGCAGTTGGGACTTTGCTAGATAGAGAAAGGGGATGTTTCACAAGTTGGTGCTCAGGAAAGCTGACAAGGCCTAAAATAGCAGGTGGCTCTTCTCCCAGGCTGCTGCCCATGTGAAGGGCATACTTAAGACACCTGTGTCCATCTGCAGTACCAAAGCTAACAACTGATGCAAAGAGCTGAACAAAGATAATAATTTCTAACATGAGACTCGTCGAATCTCTTACATAGTAAGTTACAGACTGACCACGTCTTGTGTGACTGAAGGATACAGTCAGCCTTTTCTAGGTTCAATCAAAAGCTGAACTAAAATGTTCACTTTATATGTGGGAATTAATCTCGTAATTCCGCTCCTGCTTGAAACAGCTCGAAACAAATGCCCTGGTTATCTGCCCTTGTTTGCAGATAGCACCTCATGAGAGTTCCTCTCTGCTTTCTTTCAGAACCATGACCGCACGTGCATTGCGTGCAGAATCATCTACCGCTCAGATGAGCACCACCCACCCATCCTGCCCCCCAAGGCAGACCTGACCATCGGGCTGCATGGCGAGTGGGTGAGCCAGCGCTGTGAGGTGCGGCCGGAGGTCCTCTTCCTCACGCGGCACTTCATCTTCCATGACAACAACAACACGTGGGAGGGCCACTACTACCACTACTCAGACCCCATCTGCAAGCATCCCACCTTCACCATCTATGCCAAAGGCCGCTACAGCCGAGGAGTGCACTCAGCCAAAGTGATGGGCGGAACAGAGTTTGTCTTCAAAGGTAGTGTGGGGGCAGAGGTGGCCACATAGCTGGGGATCAAAGCAGAGCTTGCTCACCACAATTCCGTGACTAAACAACTTAACTCTTGTTATTTGTGGGACTATTTTATGATTATTCTTGGGAGTTATTTAATGGGAGGCTCTTTTGGAAGGCTTTCTGTGAGCACCCAGCCAAACTGTCCAGCTGCATGGCATTTTTTGCCATTGAGGCAATACTCAGTTGATGATCATTGGTGTCCCTTCAACCCAAAGTCCTTCTATGATCTTATGGTTCATTTGAGGCAAAAAACAGAAATCTCTAAGTAAGACACAATAAAGTAAGATCTTGTGTCACTATCTGTTGGAGTCCAGTAGCCAGACATCAAGCATCTAATCAAAATTCTCAGGATTAGATCCATGTCCTAGGGCTCCTTCAGTGGACAGAAAAGGGCCATAGGTGATATAAATTTTCTGGGAAGACAGATACAGCAGTGTGTGTCATTTCATCAGCATCCAAGGGCCTAGAGCAAGTAGGGATGTCTCCAAAGCCAGCTTTGATTAATCCCACCACAGTGCAGACTAGATGTATCTAAGTGAACCCCCTCAAGTACTCCAGGAAGCGGCACTTGGTGACACTTTCCAGGTCCCTGAAAAGTCATCTCATACCAACAGCCTCGTGGCAGCCTGCTCAGAAAGAGCTCAGTGGTTTTAACCACTTACACAAACAAACATCTCCAAAACACAACATCCATCCATAGCACCAGCCTCAGCAGAGCATGTGAAAACCCCAACCATGCTGTAGGCTCCTCTCCTCCTCCTTTTAGTTACTATGTGAGAAGCATATAGACTTCCTGCATGTCTCCAATTTAGGAAAGCAGTTATAAGAAAGGATGTACTGATCTGGGATTTCCATAGGAGGCAGGATATCCTTGCCTGTCAGAGCTTTTGCTCTTCTTAGTTTTATGCAACACATTCCAGCTCAGCTCCAGTTTTTGCTTGAATTTCATGATTATAATATGCCAGCTTGCCTCACAGAACAAGGTCACTGATTTTGTTCTGGTAAAATTTTCAGGTCACTCTCTATAGATTATCTCTTATGCCAGCCAGGACAACAAGTGTCGAGCCATTGAATCAAATATCTGCTTATAAAACCTCAGAATAAAATTTCCAACAAGTATAAAAAGACATGCACATTGTTAATGGCCTGCAAAAGAATCTGGAGATTGGTGTGTTAGGAGGCTTGAGGGTTGGTTATTCACTTCTGTTTTGGTCAGCAGCAATCCATTTGGAACTTTTTTCTTGATACAATACTAAAAGCACACAAAGTATCTCTGTTCACCTTCCACAGGCCCATTCAGTTTGGCTTTTCCCAGCTTCTTAAACTCAGCTGAAAAGTAAGACTTAACACACCTGAAGTAACTTAAAGTGAAGAAGCTGCAACATATCTGTTTGATATTGCAGCCACTGTTTAGATAAGATCCCCAACAATCAGAAATACTTCAGTCATGAAAAAAAAAAAAAAAAGTGGACAGGTAATAATATATAGAGAATGTGGTATTTTACAAATTTTCCAATTCCAATTGTTATTTCCCTAGCTTTACATGTGTTTAAAAATGGTAAATGTAGGTTATAAGTAACCCTCCTTCTGGTTTAATAGGGATGTTAATAAAATATGAGTAGAGTTTTCTCACTTCCTCTTTAATGCATCTCAACTAGGCTTTATCTGGGAAGGATTGCCTGGAATTTATGTAAAGCTCTGCTTAATCTCTGACTGAGATATGGAGCCATCAGGTTTTTTCCAGCTGAATGTTTGGGTGCGTGTGCATTCTCTACAAGAAGTAATTACACCGAGATGTAAAACAATGCATAGATTTGCTGGCCATACCTGCAATGTTAAAAAAAAAAAAAAGAGAGATTTAAGGAAAAAGATTCAGAGCTGCGATAACTCCTATTAGTTAGATTAAAGGACAGGCCAACATAAATTCAGGAAGCACCAGCACGTACATTGAGATGCATTCAAAATAGCCTTATCCCTTGGTTTCTAAATGCATTAAGCAGTACATCTGACTTGAACCCTCCATGACATCACTAGCATTAGTTGTTATGAACAGAGACAAAGGGGTCAGTTTTGGAAGGGTTTTGCAGTTTCCTCAGTAACCATAGCGTGCACTGATTGAATGCTAAGGTTGTGCCTGCAGAGGATGTGGAGCATGCTGTGCAGAGCGGGCAGGCGGAAGAGTCATAAGGCTGATGTCAGCGTGTCACCTTTGCTTTCATCTCTGTTTCTCTGCTAACAGTTCTTCTCTTCCTCACTCACAGTGAACCACATGAAGGTCACACCGATGGACGTGTCCACAGCCTCTCTGCTCAACGTCTTCAATGGGAACGAGTGCGGAGCGCAGGGCTCCTGGCAAGTCGGGGTGCAGCAAGACGTCACCCACACCAACGGCTGCATCGCGCTTGGCATCCGCCTGCCTCACACCGAGTATGAAATCTTCAAGATGGAGCAGGATGCCAGGGGCAGGTACTTGCTGTATAATGGCCAGCGACCCAGCGATGGCTCCAGCCCCGACCGACCGGAAAAGAGAGCCACGTCCTACCAGATGCCTTTAATTCAGTGCGCTTCATCCGTACCCAGATCTGAAGAGTCACCAGAGGAGAATAAAATACGGCTGTATAGCAGCGGGGCACCAGCAAAACATCCCAGTGCCTCAGTTCTTGCTTTGGTGTTGTTTATTTGTACTGTGTCATATTGGGACATTCTCAGCTAGAAGTGAAAAAACTATTTTTCATGACTACAAAGCCAGGATTCCACAGACTGAGGGTTGTTTTTCTTCAGAAAGAAAGGGACGTTTATTTTCTTGATGCACTTGAATGCCTGAGAACTGTTGTTCTTTTCCTTATTTCCCCCCCTCCCTGAATCACGAACGGCACTCGTTTGATGTTTGTGCTTTGAACTTCATCCAGTCTGATCCCTGGCCTGACATGACTGCACAAAAGTAATTGCACTTTAGGACTGCAGACTTCTGGGGGGCGGGAGGGGGTCTCCTTTTATTTTTTATTTTTTATTTTTTTAACTGCTGGGGTGAACGTTGTGATCCTGCTTCATTGTCTCTGCCATTTTACCATTGTGGTACTGCTCTGCCCAACGCTCAGTTTCTCATCAGAATTTAACTCCATGAAACAAATCAGTGACAGCGGTTTCCTCTTGGCTTCAGGATTCTGGTAGAGATGTGTATATAGGATGGAAACCCACACAGACTTACCTGGTCATGATCTCACAGCACAACACAGAAAGAAACAGCAAGTCAACAGCCCTCCGCTGAGATAGTGCTAAATGGTCAATATCTCCAATTAAAAGATATTCCAAGTAATTTAAACTGTTTCACAGTCATCAAATTGTAAAAATAACCAGTGGTTTGATATTTTCTCATTCAACTTTGTTAGCTGCATAATTGCTTCAACACTTTCTTATATATCTAGCGAGTGGTTATAACCAAGTCCCCTTAAAGCCAGACAGGAGCAGCATTTTTTTTCTGTCAGATATACACAGCACAGGTAAGTTGCTGATGAAAGTCTTCAGTGACATGCTCCATTGCCATATTCGTGAGGTCTTATATACCCCATGCACAGTGTTTGTGCCTTTGGGTGCTGTATCAACCAGGTGGGTGAATGAAAGCAGCAGATCTAAAGACATGCAGCCCTACTTAGCCACCTGGTTTCAGTGATGTAAGTGGTCTTTTTTGGAACAAGTGACGGAATCCCAGCAGCTCAGCAGCAAGCCCACCATGGGCCCCTGTACTGCTCCTACTTTAGAAAGCAAGAATGCAGCAGGAAGCAGGCCCCCATAGTCTGATGGATGGAGACCAGCTCTGCCTACCAGAGCCATGAGCAGGAGTTGCATGAACACCACTGCCTCCCCGCTTTTCTCCTTGCTAGCAGTCCCAACATGCACTGTGGTTTCACCAAGCTTGAACCCACATCAATTTGGGCAGACACTGCTGGCAGAGTTGGATAGATAGAGCCCTCAGATTATGTGTTCTATCAGCAGCAGCTTGCCCTGAAACCCACAGATATCCCCTGTGGTCAATACATCCTCATAAACATACTGACACAAGTGAAAGCAGAGTGAGGGAGGTGTTCAGGGCCAGCAAGGAGGTACAGTTTATGGATGAACCACAATCCCCATATTAATGGGAAGTAACTGAGAACATGGCTCAGCCTTGAGGCATTTACTGATATACTTGAGTGTGCTGGCTCCCAGAAGGAACTGAGAGAAGTACAGGGAGTGAGGTCGCAGCTCCCAGCTGACAGTCCTGTGCTACAAGAGGAAGAACCTTCTAGGGAGGTCATTCCCAGAGTCATAGGAAAAGCTCATCCTGAATAAAGCTTTCAGCTTTACATCGGTGAGTCTCCATACCGTATGCTAGAGCAAAAGCATGCTTTGGAAACAATGATAACATGGGTTTTCCTGGCCGAACAAGCAGGAAAAAGCCATCTAGGCAGCAGATGGCCATACTCAGGCTCTCTGCCTCCTCACAGTGCGTGCCTTCTGCACAGTTTGTTCCAAGCTGGAGTCAGCCTTTGGCAGGGATTTCCACAGAGTGGGAACGAAGTCCGCTCACCCACTTTTGAGGCAGTATGAGGAGGCACAATCACAGGCTCTTGCTGCCAGATCAGTCACATCCTTCACACTTGTTCTCAGGCATGAAAAACTGAAGAAAGCCCATGAAAGCTCAAGAGTCAGAATCGGAGGCCAGGATGACTCAGCAGTGCTCATCCACACACCTGATACCAGATTCTCCTTCAGCCTGACAGAAGGAGCTGAAAGCCAGCTCACTATGGCAAGTCAAGCCTTAAGAAGCAGAAGGGAGCTTGGTTTTCTCAAGCTAGACCTCATTTTTATAGTCAGCAGATATCCACCAGCACATCTCCAGATGAGTTATTGAGCTATTTCAAGATCCCAGACACATCTCTTCAAACAGTGGCTTAGCTTCTCATTTTTGTTTAAGACTTAGCTGCGTGAGCGAGTACCTGTTAGTTCTTACATGTAAAGATGTGCCTGGTGTGGCTTCCCTTTGACCACATGAGACAAGCTTCTTTTACCACCAACAAGGTAGTTAGTGATGAAGTTGGTAGTTTGGTAGTCTCATCTCTGGAAAATACAAATATCTGAGAGCTGTTAAACCCTGATCCTTCCCTATGTACATGCTAGACACAGCTGAGTCCTGGCTGAAACCCAACCGTCCCAGTAAAGCAGGCCTGAAGCCAATGCCAAGGAGCCACCCCATAGCACCACGTTCTGTAGTCACCAGGGCAAGGGGCCACAGCTGATTACTGCTTTAATTGCTTAATGTCAGGAGTCTTACAACAGTCTCAAGAGAACTTCAAGCTCAAAGATTTAGGTTAGATACAAGGAAAAGATATTTTGCAGTGAGGGCGATGAGGCACTGGAACAGGTTGCCCAGTGATGTAGTAGATGCCTGGCGACTTTCAAGGCGAGGCTGGATCAGGCGCTGGGCAACCTGCTCTAGTGTCCCTGTTCAGTGCAGGGGAGTTGGAATAGATGGCCCTCAGGTCCCTTCCAAGGATTCTGTGATTCTTTAACTACCTGTCTTGTTCTTACCTCAAAAAAGTGCATTCACATGTGCACCACAACACTTAAATCCTTGTTACGAAGCACAGGCTTGCAAAGATCTAGGTTTGCCAAGACATGGGGCTACACTATATACAAACACGACACAGACTGTGCAAATTGTACAAGAAATGAATTTCTTTTTCCTATCATTTAGAGATGGTTAAAAAGGAAGCACTAGAAAAAAACCTTCATAATGCATTGCAAATGATCCAGTTCAGGTTTGTTTTGGCTCTGGTAAACAATGGCTCTGCTGGTTTATTTGTATCACTGACTTGAAACATAATTCTTAGCATGTGCTGCACCGTCTCGGGTCTATATTTTCCCCTTATTTTGCTGTTAGCCAACAGAAGCCAAGTTGGACAAAGTTATGTCAGCCTTTGGAGCACGCGGTTTATTTGTCAATCCCTGTGCTCTGTGAGGGTTCTGCTTGGTTACAGGCACAGAACTAGGCACTGAACTCCCCTGATCTTCCCATTTCATCAGGCACTAAATTAACCGCTGCACGGCATATGCATTTGTGATACAATATATTCCATTCATTTTGTTCCATCAGCCTGACCTCATGTGCTGGCAGCCCTGACTGCTAAAGGAGTTAAGCAGCAAGTGCCTTAGCAGCAAACTGAGCAACTTGTCACATCCCAAAGCTCAGCAGCTTTAACGTGAAACAGTGGATGGTGGCATGTTCATTGATCACCAAGAGAGGTGAATGCTCACTTCCCCTTAGCACCACAGTGATGTCCTACTCAAAGACCAACTGGCAGGACCCGTCTGAAGAAGCTCTTAGGCAAACTCTTTGAAGACTTTCTGGTTTTAAAAGGGGATAGAAGGAATTGAAAAGCTGTACCACGTCTTCCTGCTCTGTTTCTGTATCGTTTACGCGTTGTGCCTACTGCACTGGGGTAGGATATCATTTTGCTGAGCAGAGGTCCGCAGTTTAAAATGTAGTGTCTGTTTTGCTGAGTTGGAGTGTGCTTGCTTCATGTGCAGGATTTAAAAGAAAAAAAAAATCTTTATATTTTTGTAAAGCTATAGAAGGTATTTTTCTTCTCAATTCTATGTTCCAGATTAAACTGCCGGGGAAATTTTAGCACTTGTTGAACTATTGGTTGAAATAAAAAAAAAGCCTAATTGAAAAATGAAGGATTCCTTTGCATCCTGTGCACGTCAGTGGTCTGTTAGTTCTCCACCTCTAAAGGCTGATACATGGCTCAGGATGCAGCATCCCTCTGTTGAGGGATATGTGCAGAGAGAAGCTCCTTTCTTAGTGCCTTTGGCTGCAAACTTGACACTGGCAGCTGCCCTGGTGAAGGCATCTGGGATGCCCCAGGTCTCACAGCTCATCCTTGGGCTCTGTGAGCAAAGTCAGCTGTGCTGCCGGCTGGAAGCACACCACAAGCAGTAACAGCCACAGCTTGTGAGGCTGGGGAAGTGGCATGTCCGTGCAAAGGGTGTGGTTGCCACAAAAAGAAAACATTTGTCAGAAGGGATCTGTGAGCAGATGAAATGTGCCTTGCTCTAAGGGCTAAGGCCCAGGGGAGGGAGCAGAGAGGATACTTTCTTAAGGAGAAAGAAGTCCAAAATGATCCAAGAATGGAAAGCAAGGCATGAAATAACAAAAGCATCTTTCTTCAGCACTGCACCACTTCATCAGCCTCACTTGCACAAAGAGAAGAGGTGCAATGAAACCAGTGGGACTTCCACCAGCAGCTTCAAAAGGTTTGCATCTGAGAAATGACTCAGGATTTTTGGAACCATGACAGCAGATTGCTGCATGATGAGGCTGCACATCAGGAAGCATGCCCGCAATAACAAGGCACTGCAAAGGCAGCAGCCAGAGTCTGAGAGCAGGGGCCTTCCTTTCTCTTTTGTATAGAGAGGCAAAGCTGTGGGCACGGATGAATCCAAGCCTAAGTGTGCTCCATGTGTCATAATTTACCCCTCCTGACACAAAAAATGAAAAATAGGTACTAAAACACAGCACCACTCTGAATTTTGTTATTTGATTCATTTGCCATATTTTTTCCCCTCTGAGAAATATTTTCCAAGAGCTTTTTCCTTCTCTCTAGCACTCACTGTTAATTTAAAAGAAAATTACTATTTGCTGCAAGCAATAAATAATCATAGAATCGTTAAGGTTGGAAAAGACCACTAAGATCACCTAGTCCAAGCATCAGCCCACCACCACCATGCCCACTAACCATGCCCCTCAGTGCCACGTCCACACAGCTCTTGAACACCTCCAGGGATGAGGCCCAAAACTGAACACAGTAGTTGAGGTAAAGAAAGGAAATTTCTTCTCAGGCAGAAAAAAAGATGGTTGCAAGGAATCAAACCACAAGTATCCTCATTAGCTAAGGGAACACTGATTATCTAAGCTGACACTGCTCCCACAGCCCTTTCCCATGGGAACCACACAGCCCTTCCCAAGGTGTTCTGTTGGAAAATAAAGCAGCGCAAGAGAGCATTGCTTTCAAACAAAGAAAAACCTATCAATTCAAGCAGTTTGGAATTGCATCTCCTGGTCTCCCGTTGCCCTCTGCTCTGCCATCGTGAGTCCCTGTCTGGAGTACTGCGTCCAGTCCAGGGGCCCATAGAATAAAAAGGGTGCAGAGCTGTTGAAGCAAGTCCAGAGGAAGGCCACAAAGATGCTCAGATTGCTGGAGCATCTCTCCTGGGAAGAAAGGCTGAGGGAGCTGGGCTTGTTCAGCTTGGAGAAGCTCTGGGAAGTCTTCAGTACTTGAAGGAGCTTATAGTGGGAGGGAGTCAACGTTTTACACCCTCTGATCGTGACAGAACAAGGGGGAATGGCTTTAAAGTAAAATAAGGGAAATTTAGGTTAGATATCAGGTGGAAATTCTCCACTCAGTGGGCAGCGAGGCACTGCACAGCTGCACAGAGAAGCTGCAGTTCCCCATCGGGGTGGCACTGGGTGGGCTTTGAGGTCCCTTCCAACCCAAGCCATACTGTGATTCTATGATTAATTCCATCACTAACATAAATTCTGCAACTCCATCCACAGAAAAATCAGGGGCCCAGACCCACAGCTAGAGCTTTCTAGACCGACTGATGGATTCCTTCAAATCGATGCCCAGCTCCCAGGTCACGTTTCTCTTCGCACCTCACGGAAAACTGAAGATCACAACGACGCACAGCCCTTATCCGCACTGACCGCCCCACGCGGTGCCGCCGGCCCGGCCCTGCTGCGCCCGCAGCCCGCGCTGCTTCCCGCCGGGTGGGCGGTAAGAGCACACCGCCATCTGGCGGCCACTACCGAATCGTAAGGATTGCTTCAACCTATTTCGCCTGATGCCGACATATAAACGGCATCCGAAAGATCGGTGTGCGTATGCATACGTACAGCTTACATTTAAGGACGTCGCTCATGGAATCACCAGCGTTTTTAATGAGCAGTATCTCACATTCGCTAGAAGTGCCCAAAGAGTTACACGAACTCCCAAACAGGTGATAGATGCTACAACTGTATTTGATAAACCCTCAATTAGCCTATTACTGGCTCACCGTGTGTATTATAAAAGCAGGTGCTTGCCATTTCCCTGATTCCATACAGGGCAAGGAGATAGCTGAGATCAGGAGGCAGCTGCATGCATACCGCAGGTTATTGAAAACATCCATCTTCGTTTGGCTGCTTCATCTCTAGTTCTACAAATGCAACTTCTGAACAGCACTAGGAATGGGCTCTTAACATCACAGTTCCCTTTCCCTAATATCACAGGTCTGAGAGATACTTTGAGCTGCTACAGCAGTTCCAAATGTCAATTTCCCCTTCCATCTTCTCATACAGCCATGACAGCACAGCAGTTCCTAAGAGCCTCAGCAGTGTGTTAGAGAAGCAAGGGTGCAAACACATGGGATTATACTTTTCTCCAGCAGAAGTCCTCCCCTTGGAATTCTCTTGTTTACAAGACCTGCTGCTGTGATTTATGCTAAATGATGAAGGATCCCTATTCCTGGAGAAGACCTGGGAAAAGGAAGCCATCAGCAGAGCAGCTTCTGAAACAGCCCGCCTCATTCTTCTCGCGACTGCCTCTTCTACATGACACCAGCCACTCCCAAGCTCCCACATCTTTTCCAAAGTTTTAAAGTAACCCGAGGTGATTAAGAGGCAATTAATCAAGGCAAATTAGCTACTGCATGAGCTTTCATCTTCTATGAAGCACCCTTCCATTATCAAAGCTG
Source organism: Lagopus leucura (assembly GCF_019238085.1). Lineage (NCBI taxonomy): Eukaryota > Metazoa > Chordata > Aves > Galliformes > Phasianidae > Lagopus > Lagopus leucura. The sequence continues at coordinate 41,250,263 of NW_024962263.1, forward strand.
CACTCGTTAGCGGCTCAGATGGGAGTTCCAGAGAGCTGCATTTGAACCAGGTTCAGGTCTTGTTTTCTGTCAGTTCTCCTGAGCTTTCCCAAGGCAGGGCTATATGAACCAGACTGTCCTGCATGATTCAAAGCACTGCCTCAAACACTACAGAACAGAGCACCATCTTCATCCACCCAGATAGTTTCTAAATCCTTACCGTCACTGCTCTTTGAGCCAGCCTTCAAACCAGTGCAGAAGCGTAATGCAGTCTGGAAAGCTGTCCTAGCAGTGAGGCACTCACTAGTTTCAAGAGAACACATAATCATGGATTTAACCTCTAAGAGTCTCCTACTGTTGGAGCACATTTGCCTGCAGGAGCCCAACATGGGGTGTTTGAAGAGGTGTTCGACACTTCTGGATTAAGCGCCTCCAAAATCAAAGGACAGCTTTATCACCTGTCCTTGGACTATCAATATAGCAATGGAAAAATAATTTGCCACTCCTAAGTACAGAGCAAGTTGCATCACCACCATGGTGGTTGTATAGTTTTAGGACTATTTATTTTCTTCTACAGCACCAACTCCACAAAAACCTTTTGTTATGCACTGCCAACAAAACATGTCCAAATGTTGAGGTGGGTTTTGGTTTTGTAGGTTTCATTATTACTCTTGTTGGATTTGAGGGTACTTCTTGATTTTGGTGCCGTCCTTACTAAGGTCAGGCTGTACTGCCAGTGAACACAATCCACCGATAAATACCTCTAACAGAGATGTTTTCTGCCTAACACACAGCTTCAGGGACAGAAAAGCAACAGCTAGTTTTTTGAGGTGATGCTTTAAAAGCCTACTAAAGATTTCCATGCAACATAAAGCAGCACTTTGGAAACCCAGCAAAATTAAAGAAATGAAAATTTAAAAAAAAAAAAAAAACAACAACAATTAGACAAGGACTAAGGAAGGGTTGATGATAAACAAGATGGAGGTATGCTAGAGAACAGAGGTTGTACCTCAATCACCCTACCCCAACCATTTGCTCCAGCACTTGCTCATCTTGATCTTTGAGATGGGGTGACTGAGGCACAAGTCTCACTGATGAAGACTGCCGTTTAGGTACTGCCTGGACACTGACTGTCTGGGGCAATCTCTCTGAATTCACCTACGCTCTTGAATTTACATGACCATCAGCAGGCCACATTTAAAAGAACTTCTAAACTAAAGTTTTGTTTCATTTTTGCGTAACGTGGATGATAAGCAGATCAGTAGAAGTCACAGTGTCTTTTTCTTACACATGAGAATTAAGAATTAATAACTATTTCTGTCACCTTCCATTTTTCATTTAAGTGTCTGAGCTGAGACTCCCTAGCTATTATCCTTCATAGCTGTCTGTCTCATGTGCCTGCACAGAGTAACACCCCTTGAAGTTTTCTAAAGGAAAGGGGGGGATGAAGAACATCCTGCTGCTGCTAGAAACAGAAGGAGCTACTGCACACACTAGGATTTAATGTGCTGCTGGCAGTGTTAGCAGCATTACATAAACAGGTACCAAACTTTAAATAAAATGGCACTGCAGCATGCAGGGGAGATGACTGTACCACCATTTAATTTGTCAAACATGAAAAACATGGATTTCACCCAAATCAGTTCCCAAGTGCAGATCGCCACACAAATGTGTGAACCATTGTCCCAGCAAGGGAGGAAGAAGCACAAATGGTTTTGTGCAAGAGCTCATTTCTACACAGCCACTTGTCATTTAAAAGGGAAAGAGATGACACTACCACTACCTTCTGCAATCCTGCCGCAATCAGCATACAATAACAAAAGCACAACAGGCCAACTGCAATTATATACTCAGTTACATTACTTGAATGCCCTGGAGAGGAAGTTCAGACAGGGAATAAAGAAATCACTCTGATTCAATTGTCACTCCTAGAGGAGCCCAATCCCTCGAGAAAACTGACTTGGGTGTTT
>NW_024962263.1:41252311-41282909 GCF_019238085.1 Lagopus leucura
ACGATGCAGAAATTGAATCCACCCATAAACACAAAGAACAGGGCAGGTCAATACTGATCTATATGAGGGCTGCTCTGTAGCCACAAAGATCTTCCATCTCTTGCAAGACTGAAGCAAGAGTTCGTGCTGGCAAGGCTGCTCACAGACACTCGTGACTCCAAACAGGAAAAAAAAAGATATCTTTGTCATGATGATTACTGTAAATCAAGCAAGTCATCAGCACCCATAGTGCTGGGCAGATTCACTCCAGCACCCAATCTCCATCCATGCCAGCTTTGTGCTATCCGCCAGCAGTCCCTACAGCAGGGCAGTCAGACCACCTGTAAGATGGTCCTAGATAGAGACCTACATACACCTACTGGGTATCCTAAAGCCTACAGAACATAAGCATTCGGGGAGAAGTTTCATAATAAAAAAGGACACTACTAAGTTTTTAATGGTTTATTAACACTTCAGATTTTAATATCTTTGAAGAAGGCCTGAAAAATAAGTTTTGCTTATTGACTTTGTCTTTCCCCTTTGCAAGATGTCATCTCCCACCTCCTCCCTCCGCCCCCTCTCCTTCCAAGAGGACAATGACTTTCAAGCTAATGTCTGGCTGCTTCTCAAGTGGGAAGGCTTCAATCATAGCAGCAAAAAACATGCAAGCCTGATCAACAGACTCTAAAAGTCTAACAGCTTTTAGAGAATGAGTAGAATTGCACAAATAAATTGTGCACTGATGCAAATAACTTTTTAAAAATCAAATTCATACATATACACCTTTTTACTGTGGATTAAATGTGGTGCCCAGAATTACTACAGAAGTTCTATTTTCTATTTAACAAGGCTTTTTCTTCACCTGAATAATCACATCACCCTTCTGTAGAGTGATGAGTTCAGAAAAGCTTTTAATACTACTTTGATACTGTACACTTGCTCCATCTTGTTCTTCTGAAAAGTCAAAATAGGATTTGTGTTGTATATTTAACTCAAGTTGCACATTTAGCCTCACAGGACTTCACGGGCACTGTCACCTGATCTTGTCATTAGGAGCAGCAGAGGCTATTTCCCCATGCTTACATACACAAGTAAGCAGGCAGACAAAGCAAAAAGTTCTAACCATTTCAGGAACAAACACAAACAATTTAATCCATATTACAGAATTCACTGAATACAGTTGATCTCATCCAAAGTAACTCCTGAGAGCAAAATAGTGTTAGCAATACATTCTATATACAGCTATGAAGGGATTACTGGAAACCAAGACAGTCTCCTTATACCATCAGTAAGTACACTGGTTATGAGACCGCTGCACACTTTCACTTTGAAGACATTACTCAAACCACGACCAAGTTCTATGACCACCTGCTTTGTATTTATGAAAATCGGTCATTCCCATCTTATTCTATCACTGTTTTCACCTCATTACTGCTGCCAGAACCTGTTGGCTACATTGAGCAATGACTCCTTTTTCTGCTCTCAAGTCTTGAAAGCTACCCCTGAAAACCTCCACACACTATGCTGTAAATATTTTGAGATCTCCAAGGAATGTTTTTTTCCTTCTATGCAGGAATGACTGCTCTGTCTCAGGCAAACCACATCCTGCACACTTATTGCCTTCATTATGTTCAACGTACTTAGTTTGGAACAGGCTATGGAAGTCTGATGCATTAATGTTCTATTTCAAGAAAAAAACTGGGAGAATTACACTATTTCGAACCAGCAGAACCAAAATAATCAAGACATTAACAGTGTTTCCAGTCACTGGGATGGAAGGCGACTTGAATGCAGATACTGGAACAAGTAATTGGAAACATCTGAGCTTGCATGCTTAAGTGAAAAGATAAACAGTATTTGTATTTTCATCACCTTCCTCGCATGTATGCAAGATTTTATAAAAAGTTTATCAGACAGAAATGACAGAACATGACGTAATTATAGTTTTCTTTAAAAAAAAAAAAAAAAGAAAAGAAAAAAGCACTAGAAATCAAAGGCAACCAAGATAACATACATCTTCTCTAGAACATTTTTCTCAGCTAGGTAACGTGTGCATATACCAAGGTCTAACACACTTAGCTGCACCACATCAAGTCAAGCTGTCCAAAAGCATAAACAATGTCACTTACAGGAATACATCCCTTCTGTAATTTTTCAGTTTACAAGTAATTCCCTGTAGTGGATTATGTTTAGTTAAAAGCACAGCTATTTTGTTGCATTACTACTGACTGTTTTAGGACATATTTGAAGATGAGGCAAGACTTAGGATTAAGTGCAGGAAGCATTTTAGACCCCCAAAATGCATTCTTTAAAACGTAGCTACACATGGTCAACATGGGTAAGTCTGCCAAGAGTTGCATAAAATGACTTGTTTTCAAGTAGTGAGCAACTAAGGCTCCCTCAGCAAATACCAACTCTTTTGCATCATGGAATTCATTACGGGTGTCTGAATCATTCATATTACATTTCTGATTGTCTACTAAAATGGAATTACAGACCCAGTAAGTTGGTACATTTGAATTAAGCACCCTTAAGAAATCAAAGGAGAATAATGTTGACTCCTGGAAGACACCCAAAAAATCCAAGGATGGAGCAGAAAGTTGATTATTACACTTGCACATTGCAAGCAAATTGCTGATGTACTGATAACATTCATGCCTGGCATTTGTACCTGCTGGATATCCAAATTATTCTGTCCCAAAACAAGTCTGACAATTATCCTCTCTGTAGCTGAAAACGGCCAGAAACCATTTGTGGTGGGGTTTTTTTGTTTGTTTTTGTTTGTTTTCTTTCATGGTTTTTTTTTTTTTCTTTTTTTTTTTTTACAAACAGAATGGAGACCCTTCTTTTTTTTGTTTTTCCTCTCCTCTTCCCACTTCAATTACAACAGTCTAAGCCAAAGACTTATGCAAATAAACTTCAAAATTTGTTACAAGCAGCAAATTGCCGTGAACAATGAACTTGTTACGAATCCCCTTCTAAAAGTATGACACACACAAACAGGCTACCCAGCAGAAAATCTGTTAACAATTTTATTTCTTTTGTAATGTTAAATATTATGGGACAGGATTGTAAGGATGAAGAACTCTCAACAATGCCTCACAAGGGATAAGAAAGAAATTCTGCATGATATTAGCAAAGTAAGGTAAGGAGAAAATTTACACAGTAAGAGGCACCATTTCCCCCAGAATACCTCTTGTCATATTCCTGAATGAGTGGGATTAGCAATCTAATAGATCATTTTTCAAGAGGTAACAGCAACAGATAAAATTTTAAAGGATTATTAAAATAACATTTACAAGACTCTGAACAATTTCTGAACTCTTATTAAAACCACAGAAAGAACAATTCTTTATTTATGAATTTCCATAAAGGACTGACTGTGCAACTGACACCTGCTATTTATGACTCAATGTACAATTTTGTCCGGTAGCCGAACAGTTGTCTTTTTAGATTGTGTTTTCTAACCGTGCGAGATCATTAAAGGCAAAGCCTGTTATGATGCTGTACACAAAAATGGTCACTTGGGCCATACTACCAATGAAATGGTAGGTAAACAAATCTTTTTCTGGCCAAGAAAAACAAAACAAAACAAAACAAAAAAACAGAAGCTGCATTTTGCATGCTTCTCTCATTCATCCTTTCTACAAGATGAATTTCCCTAGAAAGAATCCAATGAAAATGGCTGCAATTACAACAAGAAGTGATGGAAGAGAATTAGAGCCATTATCTCTGAGGGCCAAAGCTGTGGGTGATCCAGATTTATCCGAGTGTGCTACCTTTCTGAGCCTCAAGCCTTCATCCTAAGGGGGAAAAAAATATACAGAGATGAAGAATACAAAAACATTATTTTTTAATTTTATTTATTTTACAATTTTATATAACCCAACTCAAAGGTCAAATTTACTTAACTAAATAAAGACAGCAATTTGAAAAGTAATATTATAGCACACTAAACCCACAGAAGAAATGGTGTCATGTCAAATAGAGATAGTTTGCCCATGCTCTGCTTATGAAAGATACTAAAATTCTTGCTAGGCAAAACAAAGAATCCTACTTTTACTTACCATGTAAGAATGAAATAGCAGTAATTCCTTACTGGCAAAGAGAAACACCTGCTTTGTGTTTATTTATCAAAGTGTTCGAACAACAGCAGAATTACAGTAATTACATTATTTTAGGCTACACTTGCCTCTGAAATTTTTCATACCCAATACCAAATACACAGAAAAGTCACAAAGTCACCTATCAATTAGTTACAAGTTACTGAAGGAGCACCTTTACATAGAAGGTACTGGAAAGCAATGTTTGCTTACCTCCAGTGGTCAATCAGTTGCTCTTTTTGATTAATAATCAGAGATGCTGTGTTACTGATTTGGATCTCGTTTACTTATTCTTAAGAATGAATAATAAAACACTTCTATTAAAAGCTAAATCTGGGTTGTAAAAGTAACTAAAAATCACCTCACCTATGCCTATATTTACTGCATTTCGTTTAAGAAAACCATGTAGCTTCAGTATCTCACCCATGATAATCCCAAAGTCTCAATCACAGAAACATATAAACCATACACAACAGTAAAATTACACTGCAAATCAACCTTCACATTCCCACACTTGTATCTAATTCCAGAATAAACATTTTTAAGTCTCATTACAAACCAGACTTCTCAATCAAGCAGCATGGAATCATTTCAATATAAATGAGGAAGCAGAACTTACTCTCAGGTGCCGATTTTCTTCTGACAGCTTCATAACCTCTGTCTGAAGTCTTTTGCATTCTTCCACTAGCTTCCTCGTTTCAGTATCATTAAGTGAAACACTATGTGGTTTTGGCATCGGTCCATCCTGCTTAGATGTATTCTGTACTGGAGCGGGTTTGCTTGCATCTATATCATTCTACAAATATTAAGAATGACTTGAGAATTGTACTTACCTAGAGAAAAATTATCCACAGCTTAAAACTGAAACACAATCCAGTAACTAGTATGGAGAGTTATATTTACAGTACTCTAAATAAAAGACTTCTGTGATTGGTTTAGTTCTGATTAGTGGAAGTACTAAAGAGCAAAAGAAGAATCTACTGCTTTCATTTTGTACTATGTACCACAGAGGCAAAACCAAGCACTTAAGCTGCTGAACACTAATTCAGCAGGCACCAAAGTGCACAGTAACATAAAATGCACCAAATAACATTTGAACTTGGTAGGAAAATAACTAAGTGGAAAAGAGCAGAATTTGTTTTTGTTGTGGTTTTTTTTTTCCTCCCCACTCAGAGGGTGGTGAGGCGCTGGCACAGCTGCCCATGTAAGCTGTGGTGCTCCATCCCTGGAGGCGCTCAGACAGGTTGGATGGAGCCCAGGGCAGCTGAGCTGCTGGGGGGCAGCCCTGCCCATGGCAGAGGGTTGGGGCTGGCTGGGCTTTGAGGTCCCTTCCAGACCAAGCCATCCGAAGGTTCTTTAGGGGAACAGCACAAAGCTGTGTTGAAGTTCAGACTGGACTCACATTAAAATTCAAGCTGCACTAAGTCTACTAGATAAACTACAGAGCTGTATCATCTGTTAGATCTCACTGCATGGAAAGCAGTCCAACCTGAACATAACAGAAAACCTATTAAAAAGTAATATATCTAGCATTTTAAATCTTCAGCAGTGCAACCACAGGCAGCCTAAGAGATGTACCCTGCTATTCTACACAAGCACTCTCCTAACCGGATCTAAAAAGACCAGCCTATTTTTACCATGAGTAAGCAGAGAAGCTTTTTTTTTTTTTTTGGAGCTTTTTTTTGTTGTTTATTAGCTAAAAAGAGCTCCTTTCGTAGTACTGGGACTTCAATAGAGACCTTATCTCCTAAAGCAAACCTCCTTCCTCTGCTGTCTCACCTCCCTGACTGGTTCCCTTATATCAGTCTCCAGGCTGCGACTGGTAGGCATCTGAAGAGAGCAGCAGCCAACTGGAGTGAAGTACTTGCACCCTGGTAAGTAAGGCATATTCTGAGGGGTCCTGGCAGATTTCTCATCACAAGGCTTGAGCCAGTGCCTAAACCTGCTAAAACATCAGGGTTTGCAACCTCATGCTGCTACTCAGAAAAACGTAACTATGTGCAGTCTATACTATCAAAGTATCACATTAAAGAAAGTATAAATGTATTTTGTACTACTTTGTTATATCTAAGGTATGATTTAGTAAGAGGCACACATAGGCAACTTGTACAGCTGAATAAAAGCCCACGCCTTAAGTTATCCTCAACCAAAAAAGATAAACTTCCTCCTAACATACCTACCTGACTACAGTACAAACTGGACAGGATTAAAGACAAGTCAAAGTAATGACGTGAATAAGGTCACTAACAGAAATCCTGTTTCAGCACTTTATCTCATGATGCTAAAAGCAGCACCAAAAAAAAAAAATTAAAGGTAAATAAGTGGGAATGTACAGCATTAAGATTCCATAAACGAGAAGAATGACAGTAAAAAAGCATTAACATGTAAGAATTTCAATCTTATTCCAAAAAAGCTAGATAACTGACAGCTAACTATTATTCCAAACATCAGAGGACACAAAACAGACATCTTCAGTCCACATACAATGAAAATGTCATCTCCTATACAAACACAATTGATTTTGTTTGAAGTCGGACGCATTTAAGAGGTTTTTTCATCTGGATTATCTGTCTGTACCACTACCTTAAATGATGTAGTTAGGGCTTCCAGAGCACATTAATTTCTAAACAGTACTTCCTTTCCCCATTCAGATGAATTAGGAAGAGAATTTTTAAAACTGAAAAGCATTTAATACTTCAAAAAGCAAATGATTCAATTTGCTTTTCCCTGTACGCAGTACTGACGACTCAGTTTTTATCCGACGGCAATATAATGCTAAAGTCAGTCAGGAATAAGAATAATGAAAGGATAATTTGTTTGCATTAGTTTAAACAATTTGAAATTATGGTACCATGGCAAATTATATACAGTGGAAGACAACACTGATTTGTTTGCACTACAACGCGCAAACCGTGCACAAAGAATATCAGTGTTCATCCTGAAATTTAATGTAATTCACTCCATATGTTGTTATACAAAGCAAAGCCCAGTCCTGTCCATTTAATTTAGTGGAGATTCCAACAATCCATTTAACCAACAAACCAAACAACTTTAAAAAAGATGCAAACAAATTTCTGAAGGATCCTAACAGTGTATGACAGGTTTTTTTTAACTCTTTCCTTACTTACCAGTTTATCATTTTCATTGGGCATTTCAAACACACATCTCAATTTGGAGTCCATTAACTCATCGGGTTTTGCTTCTTTCCACTAAAACAAGTAACATAGTTATTTAATAAACCAATCACACAAAAATCTGAACAGTTCATTAAGCCTGCTCTTACAGCTTCCCTATAGCTCTTACAAAGCTGAATACCATCCTTGCCCTAGCTGAAATTTTCAGATTTGCTTTTGTCCGCATTTCGTTCACCTTCAACTACTACAGATGTACTGAAAGCTAGGTGTGGTTAAACTTCAGTCTGGAAATGGAATCAAGTGAACTGAATGTCAAGATGGATCCAGAGATTTGTAGGGCACAGCAAGAATGACAGCAGAATGGTTTCTGTAACACAATCAGAAATAGAGTACCATCTGAATCGGTCTATCGCTGCTCCTTACATTCTATCTTGGAAGCACCCATTTTAAATAAATTGCTGAAAGACACTTTTAGCGATTCTATACTTAGCTCCAGAGTAAGTTTCTTTAGTTCTCTTTTGTCACTGGCACTAATTGCACGCTAACTCATAACTATAATTACTGATTTTCTGCCAGATTCGTTCCTCAGTATTCTTTACTTCAACACTTTGAGAAAGCTGTTATTTGAAAGGTATTTCTGAAATGAATTTTTATATTCTCACCAAATGGTAGATGCTTCACTTCTCACACATAAACAAGAGCATATTAAAAAAACGTAAACCAGACAACAAGGAGAGATGTTATTTTTGTAGCCGCATGTCTCAAAAGCTTAACAAAAACTTTTCCAGTGTTTCCAGTGGAGAGAAATGCCACAATCATCTTTGCCTTCATACATACAGGAAGAGAGCCTCAGCCTGCAGAGGTTTAGTGGATTTTAGTGATTCATAAACCTTATCTTTACTTTGTTTACTTTTCCTCCATGGAAATGCATGAATCACCATTTGAACTCGGGGAAGTGTTTAGAAACAGCAGTCCATGCAGCAGTCCCCTGGACTCTGATATGTATGCTCATGGGAGCCCATGTATGCTCTAAAGAGCATGTTCTGACAACTGAAGGCCAGCCTTCCAATTGCTTCTAAGCTGTTCTTCTGAATTTACATGCACAAAACTAATCTTTTCTTTCTGATCTTTCATTGGACCAGTCCCACTCAAAAACAGAAAACACAACTTATTCTACTACTAAAGAAAATAAATCTATCATTGTGCTTTCAATGAGCTGCAGATCAGATACAACGCAACAGTAATTTAACATTGAACAGACCTTACCTTTGATTTACTACTAGTTTGATTTAATCAGTCCTATAGGCAAATTCTGTGAACTGAACTTGTATTTAATATTTAAAACCCTGAATCATTCATAGAAATCATATTTGTTCGGAGGAAATTCAATTTTCCAAAAATAAAACACTCTGAAAACATGATTCATTTAAACTTAAGATTGATTTAAAAAAAAAAAAAAAAAAGTCCAAACTAGTAATTCTATCCCATTTTTACTTACCACTGCCTCCATATCTGAAATATTTGGTGGTGCATAGATTGTTTGTACCATAAACTTGTGTTTACTCTTCTCATTTGGGTCGTAGTCAAAAGGCTGCAGCATTACTGTTCAAAAGAATAAAATTAAACATTTAACTACATGATCTGATCACTCTTTAAAAAAAAAAAATGCTACACACTTCAGATTCTCACTGACAAGACACCAAAAGTTAAGACATGAAGGCAGCACTGAAAATACTGTAGATACAAACTATAGCAACAAGTAATGAGGGGAAACACCTTAATAATGTAGCTTTAAAGATTATTTCTCCACCTACTATAGCAAGAAGAGATTTAATAAACAAGTAAGAAAAAATACATCCACTAAGACACAGAGCGAACAAACACCATAGGATTTTCCTTTTGAATAAACACACTTTGTGACTGAGTTAATGCAAAGGAAAAAGAACTCTGGCAGACTTCACAACATCTATCCAAGGGAGAAAGGGAAGAAGAACCTGTGTTACACTGGCCACCAACCAGCAGAAGCTCAACTGACTTCTAAAGACATACTAATTTTAGCTAGGAGCAAAACTACTAAAATACTTAATTCAGACCAGAATTATTAAAAGAAGAAATGCTGTCAAGGACTTTAATAGTTCACTGTAGAAAAGTTTCAAATTCAGTTCTTAAAAGATAAAGTGATTAGTTGGAGAATAACTACAAAACACATTTTATTCAGGTTTTGACATTATTATCCTTAAGTCCAGCCTAACAGCTAACATTTGCTTAAAAGTACTCACAATCCATGTATGCATTTGAATTCTATTTTACCAGTGGAGAAAGAGGGATGGAATCCAAAACCAAGCCTTCTGTAAAGGCAGTTGTAAGTGAAGCATTAAATACTTAACACCCTCTCTTTGTATTTTATCTGATGTTTTTTACCTCTGCATTTTCAGCCTTGAACATAATCTAATGCAGATTTTTAAAAAAAAATTAAAAATGCAACCACCTGCCTGAATAAAACCAGACATTTTTGACACAATCCAGTTTGTACTACAAGTACCAGAGATAGAATATACAAGGAGTACTTTTGTGACAGGACAATTTCTGAATGACTGCTTTCCAAAGCTGAAAATTATGTTGGTTGAGAAAGGAAACTCAATTTCAAAGTTATTATTTTGAAGTATATACAAATTCAGTGGAAAAATAAATAACATCAACATAACAATATTCATCATCTCAATTATTACTGCACTACTACAGTATTTTTAAAGGAATGCTTCAATTACAGAGTACAGAATCTTCATCCATCCAAACTGTACAAAGCCATTAGGAGGCTGGTTTTCTGTTAGTGATTGTGGTTTTGTTTAGAAAACAGCCCAGAGGGGAAGCCAGATCACTCTGGCGTCATTATTTTCATGGTTTCTTTAGTTCAAAGGGACTGAAAAGGACATGTCTGTAATTCAGACCAGAATGTTATAGGATATAGCAGCCTATCTACGGATGTAATGAGCACAGCGTAGGGACTGAAATATCTGATCATACAAGGTTTGTCATAGTAGCACTGGAGGACTACTGAAGTAGAAGTATGAGGAGATGACCAGCACAGTGCACCTCCATAGAGCAGATCAGGAAAGACAATTGTTGACTCAATCCAGATAGGAGTCCAGGACAATAAAAACATAACAAGTATCTGTACATGCATGTACACACGTCCACACTTCCAACTTTCTACCAGAGGCTGATGACCCAGAGAGAACTGTAAAGACAGATTTTTGACAGTGCACACACACTTGAGTCTCATTGAAACTGAATACAAGCTTAGTGCATCCTTATGTAAAACTAAGGTAAATGTAAGTGATCTCAGATAAAATGAATTATGTACTTACGGAGTCCTATGAACAGGAGCCTATACTGCTAGCTATTTTACAGCAATGAAAAAAAAAGCTACAGCAGAAACACCCATTTAGCTAGAAAAACCCACTGTATGCTCTGAACAAGCTTCCCATATGTTCTCAAGAAGTTCAGTCAGATTTCAATACCGCTGTAATTGAATTGTTGGAAATTATATTTCCCACAATTCTAAATCTTCATTGGATGAACAGTTCAACACCCTTGCTTTTACACAAACCAAATTCTTCAAGTTCTTCACAGTAGAACTGAACTGTATAAGTTGACAAAACAGTAAGTACAATATCAAAATGATTACCTTTGTCTCTCCAAATTCACAAGTCCATATGAAAAGTTACTTCCAAATCATACTGCCACCTAATTTTAGACCCTACATACTGGTTAAATGTTGCAGATGTTTGCTGTTGAGTGCTTATTAGGTATTTTTCCCTGCTGAAAGCTGCATACAGCATAATCAAAGGATAACTAAATAATCTATCACTACATCTAGCAATCTGAGTTAAAATAAAGAAGTGAAAGGAACTGCAGTATTTGACATGCTTTCAAACAATCCTATTTTGAAAGGTTTAAAGCCAGAGTTTCTCATTAGTTACTCAATCATTAGTTACTTGGGTCCAAAACATAAATCATTAAACTAAAGGCTTCTTCCTATACTAATTTATCTCTAAGATCATTTCTATCAACAGACTACAGAAAAGATATAGTACTCTTCCTTTCACCAAGGAAAAACCTTGAAAAACAGCAAAGCCAGCTTTCTACTATCTGAGAACTGGCAAAATCCTTCGATAGCTAGTTAAATAACTTTGTACTCTTTGACCACTAGGTAACAGCTGAAAGCACAACTGAATGAAAGCCAGCAGAGAACAGAACCATAGAATCATAGAATCACCAAGGTTGGAAAAGACCTACAAGATCATCCAGTCCACCTATCGCCAATAGTTCTCTTTAAACCATGTCCCTCAGCACAACAAGCCTGTAGCACTGCCTGGGGTTGCTGCAGCTGAAGTGTAACTTGGCATTAGGTCTTGCTGAACCTCACCCCATTGGCTTCAGCCCAGCCATCCGGCCTGTCCAGATCCCTCTGTAGGGCCTCGCTACCCCTAGGCAGATCGACACTTCCAGCCAACTTGGTGTCATCTGCAAACTTACTGAGGGTGTGCTCAATGTCCTCATCCAGGTCATCAATAAAGACACTGAAGAGGACAGGCCCCAGCACAGACCCCTGGGGACCACTTGTGACCAGACACCAGCTGGATTTAGCTCCATTCACCACCACTCTCTGGGCCCGGCCCTATAGCCAGTTCTTTACCCGGCCAAGAGTGTACCTGTCCAAGCCATGGGCTGCCAGCTTCTGCAGGAGAATACTGTGGGAGACAGTGTCAAAGGCCTTGCTGAAGTCAAAGCAGACCACATCAACAGCCTCTCTCTCATCCACCAGGCAGGTCACTCGATCATAGAAGGAGATCAGGTTGGTAAAGCAGGACCTGCCCTTCACAAATCCATCAAGGCTGGCTAGGCCTGATCCCCAAGTTGTCCCACACATGCCACGTGATCTCCCTCAACACAATCTGCTCCATAACCTTCTCTGGCACCAAAGTCAGGCTGACAGACCTGTAGTTCCCTGGATCTACCTTACGACCCTTCTTGTAGATGGGAGTCACACTGGCAAGTCTCCAATCTTCTGGGACTTATCCTTTGTTCTTCTTTCTTCATGGAAAGAATTCATGAATTCAAAGAACTATTGAAAGCTATGTTAGGCTTTGAACAATCATGGAAAGCCTCATGAAGGAAGAAGCTGCAGTTTTCGGCACATTCTTGGAATCCACAAACAGTTCAGGTATCAGCTCTAGGAGAATTACAACAAATAGTTACAAAATCAATCCTCCTGTTAGTAAGGTAATAATATTTTCCACATTGGAGGGTTTTGTCTCCACAGGATATATCTTAAATGGGCCTGAAAACCAGAAGGAAGAACAGCAACAAGTAACAGTAAAAAGCTGTGAAGAAAGAATGGTAGTATACTAAACACTGGAACGAAAAGCCAACAGGAAGCTACCAGTATAGACGATACATAACAAATAGTTAATCTCACTCATCAAAGTAAAGGAAAAGCCATTCAGATCAACAGTAGAAAAGCAGGTCTCAATGACTTAGTGTTTTTGAAAGAATGTATAAACACTGCTGAAAATGTTGAATGAAAATGTTGAAAGCTACTCATTCACGATTGAATGATACATAAAATGTCCACAGGCTTCATTATAACGGCTTTTAAATCACATTTCCAATAATAAACTTTAAAACTCCCTTGGCTCTGAATCAGCTAATGTATTTATATGGGCTAAAGTCAGCTAGCACTGTCAACGTTTAGTTTTGAACACAGAGCTTCAGACCATGGTATCCTACAATGAGCTCTCTCTGCCCAACAATGTGAGAGAAATCTATTTTTAATGATATGAACAATGAGTCAGCACTGAAAACACTTAGTAGAGAGATGCGTGAGATAAAGTGGGTCACTAGAAAAAACTATCTGTGCACTTGGCCTACCAAGTGACCCAAAAGAAGTCATGCATAACAACAAAACACAACAAGAAAACAGCAGTAAAAAAAGTCCTAATTCTGAAAAGTAGCTGTTACTAAATAGCTGCACCTTGGAGTTACTGCAGCTGAATAACTGCACGAGATTCCTGTAACACAGAAACAACAGTATTCACAGAGATGCAAAATGGGAAGTCAACCAGCTGTGATGATCTATGATACTGTTCCCCTTCATAGGTCAAACTGAAGCTAAAATATTTGAAACAGATACAGCAGTTTCTCTTTTTCAAAAGGACAGTCAAAAAATGAACAATTTAAAGAATTAAAAGGATGATGCACAATAATGGAAAGATTTGGGTTAGAAGGGACCTTAAAGATCGCCCAGTTCCAACTTGCCTGCTGCAGGCAGAGGCACGTTCCAGTGGACTGGGCTGGCTGAAGTCCCAACCAACCTGGCCTTTGACATCTCCAAGAATGAGAAGCTTTTCTAGGCAAGCTGTAACTATGACGCAGAACTATGAAATCATGAGATATTGCAGGATCACAGGAAAAAAAACCCTTGATACCAGACGGTTGTAGTCTAGCAATCAAATACATAATTGAGACAAATGACTGAGAGTCAAAGTAAAAAAGTAAGCTTTTGACAATCCAAATTTTGAAATAATTTTCTCAGTAAAGCAATCTTCCACCCACAAAACAACAAATTGTCCATGGCAATACAGAAGTTTTAAAAGGTCACTTTCTAGAGATCATTGATATTAGATCGGAGAACTGATGACTCAGCTATAGGGAATGTTAATCTTAACATTTTAATCAATCAAAATTTAAGCAGCTTCCCTAAGTTATTTCTTGCAATTTTTCAACAAACACCTGAAGCTAGTTCCTCAGCTGCTTTTAAATTTCCCCAAGGATACAACGGGACGGTTATGAACCTGAAAAGCTCTGAGAATTTCACCACGTTTCCTTTTTGCTTTGCTCTATCTTTTCAGAGCTGCTACAAAAATTGGCTTTCTAGACTAAGGAGATCTAGGAGCTCATTACTTTTATTGCTACAATCTGGAAGACCACAGGCTATCTAAGAGATTTCCTTCTCTCCATGTTGGGCAATATGATGGGTCCACATTCCTTTTCTGGCTTGAAAACTCCCTTACTCAGAAAATTACTAACTCACAACTGGGAGAACAATCTACCAAAATCCTTTACCGAGTCACAAGGCCAGTATCTACTCTTCATTCATTTTCTTGAGAATGACAGAATCCAATCTCATACAGATTTAGACCACTACATGTCCAACTATCAAAATATTGCTGATTGTCAGAATGAAGTATATAAGCCAAACCTAGCTACAGCTTCATGGGAAAAAAAATATTGTGTAAAAGTATTGTGTGGCTTCAAGGTTCACAACGCTGAGTAGTAAGGATCCTTTTTTTAACCCTCACCAAGAAAAACATGAAGTATCCCAAGTTCTACATTTTTCAAGTCTTAGGGCTATAAAACAGCTCTACCTAAATTAATGGGGAAAAAAAATTAAAAGCAATTTAATGACTGTCACTTCACATATGCTATGTAACACACACAGCTCTTTTATGAAATAACAGAGTTCAGACAACAGGGACCAGTACTATCAAAACAACTATTCCACAGCAATGAACCTTTTGGGTTTTTGCTTAATGCAATGAACTATCAAATGTTAAACTTGAGACACATCAGAGCAGTTGAGTAATGTCCCACTTAAAGACAGAAACATGAATACAGTAGTTTGGAGTAAAGGTATTGTTAATGTCACTGTCCATTTCCAACTTTCTTCCTTCCTTTACATATAGAGACCTGCAGGTAAACAAAGCAAATGACAAATGTTTCTGGCATAGACCATTTTCATGCATCTCTGCAAGTCTACACCATCAGAAGTCGATATTTACACTAGTGAAGGGAAACAGTTTTACTTTTAAGTCTTTTTGAAAAGCTGGCATACTTACAACAGCCTCTGAGATCACTATTAGAGAACGTGATGAAAAGTCTAAAAGCACACAACCTGCAACTATTTGATTTTACCTGAAACAGTTACAGATGATCCTGGGTCAATAATTCCACTATTTGGCCTCACACAGTATCGACGAGGTGCTGTGGTCTTCACTTTGAAGCATACTTTCCTATCTGATGGATTTCGTAGCTTGAGATTTGTGGTTACTACATCTGTAAAGGGACCTAGAAAAAAAAAAAAAAAGTCATTCTTTTAAATATGCATGTATCTGTGGAAAGGAAACCTGCTTATACTGCACAAATTATTCTTAACCTAATGTAATCCGAAGGCAGTATGTTTCTAAAAACTGGTTAAATCATACATCTGTTAAGCACATAAACCGTTACACGCAAAGCATACTCTATCAACCAAGTTAGAATAATATATACTAAAGTAATGAAGAAATAAATAGTGTGATTGATTCAAGCTGCTGGTGCAAGAAGTTCATATACACATATATAGACAGATTTTTTTTTCTTAAACAGAGGAGGCATTATGTTAATTTTATCACAGCATTCTTAACATCTTAAGTACCTGCAAGGTAATGGTCAAATGCTAAACTAAGTTCTGCTGTTTTTTTTTTTCTTTAGAGATAGAGACACAACATGTACTTCAAACATTTGGAAGAGTTTCAAAGACAGTAAACACTATGATACTGGAACAGACTAACTGCACCTGACACTTCAATTTCTGTTCGAGTTCTGAGTTCCTACAGACTTGACAGAAGCACATAAACCTCATTATTTAAATTCAAAGCAGGCAAGGAAGATGATATTCTACTTATTCATATACTCTAACAAATTCACAGAAAAGAAACAAATTGCCAGATACACCTATCTGATGCAGTATATTGGCTGTGTTAAACCATCAAGATAGCAACTGTCTCTATGATTGGATTGCACAAGAGCAGCAATTCAAAACAATTTCAATATTAAGCTGTAAAAGCTCTTCTTCCAGAACAGATCACCTCCATTTGGTGCCATGCAGTAATAGCAAAAAAGGTTCCGTGTTATGAGTGGTGCCCATCATCCTGAAAGCATGAATGCACAGGCACTAAAGGAACACAACTTAGAAAACGAAATTGCAAATGAACATGAAATTTATTCAATATTATTTCACACGCACCTTAACTTTCAAGAAGCCTCTTGACTATCTTTAGAAATTACAAACGTAATCACTACAAAATGTAGTCATTTCACCACTGTTGAAATTGCAACAACTATTATTCCATTTTAAAAAAGCCTTCTATTGTAGAAAAATGTGTATTTTTATACCTATACGAGTTGCAAGGTACAACAAAACCACCAATTGTACAAGGTAAAATACACTGATTCTCTTTCAGACACAGTATTCCACAGAGGTCTCAGGACTACTCTGAAGGAAGTTGTACTAAGGCTAGCAAGCATGTTACTACACTAGAGGGCTCACTATCTGACCAAAGTTTGATTTCCACAATCCTCTTTCAGTCCACATCCTTGATTTTGAAAGAGTACTGAACACAGCCTTAATGTAAAACAACAGGATACAAATCAATGAAGACGAACTGGGACTGAGAACCAGAATAGCAAGCCATAACTGAAAACACACACAAGCCAGTTAAAATTCAAGACTTTTTTTCCTGAGAAAATAGGACCTAATTGGTGTTAGTCGTCTGAAAAATTCATTTCTAGTCTGACTCTACATGGTACAGGAAAATAATCACACTCTTAATCCACTCAAACTTGGCATAGGACCCACAAGGAAGGTTTACAGAACGACTTTAAAGTTTCCTGCCACTTGCCCCTTGACTGCCCCAGCAGGATCCAGTTGCATTTCCTTACAGAGTCTCACCTAAAAATAACTTCCATAACCCGCAGCACAAGCTGAAGTAAAAGCAGGTATCTGAATAATCCTCAGAGACTGGTGATACACCCAGACCAACCATTTCTTTTTTGAGCTATATAAACATCATTAAGGACATAATTCTCGGATTTATTTATAGCCGTGCAGGCAGTACCTTCGCAGTGCACAGCACCTCAAACCTGGCTTGGCTTTTTTGTGTCAGGTTTTTTTTCCCTCCTTCTGTTTTGTTGGATTGTTAATTGTAAATCTAGACAAGCTCTACAAAAGCTACATAAAACCCCTCCAGACTCAAAACCATCAGATTTAACACACAGCTCATAAGGAACTTCCGTGCAAACAGAAAACAAGAACAAAATAAAACCAGCTTTCCCTGTTCCTGCAGCACCCAGCTACTTAGTTTAGTGACAGCAGTGATCTTGAGCTGAGGTGTAAGTGCAGACCTATCTGACACAAGGACGATAAGACAGAGTAAAAAAATCTATTAGCATTCTGAGGAGCACCATACACTCAATTAGAATGGCATATGCTTCAAATAAGAAACCATGCAACAGCAGAAGAGGATTCAGGAGTTTCCAGCCAGACACACATACTGCTGGGAACAGGAAAACAAATGACTGGTTGAGACCAGCAGCCCAAGCACAAGAGCTTAAATCACGACAGTTCCTTGAGAAAAAGCATGAGAACAGAGGGGAGAAGAATTGGGAATGTTAAAACAACAAAGGCTGGGATTCTGGAAACCCTAGTTGCAGGTAAGATCTTCAACATATACTGATATAACTGCGATATACAGCGACAAGACAGCATTGCTTTTTAAACCTGTAATTTCAATCTAACAGCTCCTGGGAATAAGAGTCATTTCAAAGGGCGCAGGGAGTTAAACCCATTTGGCAGCATGCAGACAAGACACCAGTTACAGCATCTTTCCAGAATAAAAACTGTGAGAGTGCCAGGTTATTCCAACTGTTGTGAAAGGTGCAGTGACAACTCATGCCAAGATTTTTCTTGCCTTTTCAACTTAAAATGGCCTTAGAAAGGAATGACAGACGCTGCCTACACTCAGAGAAACTAGAGATCTCCAAAAACATGATACACTGAATTTCCATTCCAGCAATCTTAACTGTGCAGCCGCAGCAACATTAATGCCGAGGTTGCCTCTGGCAACCACATATCCTGGACTACAGCAAGCAGCAAGCGGGAAGAAATGACACAGACTCTGCAGAGCCAGCTTCCACTGCTGAAATGCAGTCCCAAGTTTCCTTGCTTGCCACTGCCTTGCCAATTTCACTGCAGTAGAATCTAAAGATGATGTATTTCTAGACAAGTAGGATCTGTACAAAGGTCTTCTGGGATCAGTGTTGTCATATTTTCTCTCTAAATTCAGGTCTCCTGAACACCCAGCCCTCCTTCTGCCCAGCCAAGTCAAACATAACGGAGAAAATTATGACATGAATATGCCTTTCTAGAGTGTGAAGGAAGAGCTGAAAGAAACCTCCTCAGTTCAAGATACCTATGGGGAAAGTCAGAGATTACAGCCAGCATCTACTCATTAACAGTACAGAGCAAATGAACTGAAAGCATTTTTTAGAAGGGGACAAATTTGATTATTAGACGTTCAATTCAAAATCAGAAGACCTACCCATAACACATATAAAGATCTCATCACAGAGCATAGTCTCTGAAATACAGTAAATTCACCACTGTATAATATCACAGCTGCTGTCTCAGAGTTCTACAAAAACGGGTACACATTATTAAAGGGTTGGACAGTAGTTTATATGAAACAACTTAAATGCAAGTAGATCGTTCTCTTTGAGACACTGAACTTCAAAAAGCTAACATCCAAGCTGACTCCATACCAAAGGTACTTCATCTCACGCATGGGACTAAAGTTTATTTAAGCAGTAAACTGGCACATTAAAGTAATACATCATCATATCCAAAAAAATACAAGTATACATAAGAAAGTACACAAACCAGCCAAAAGGTTCCAAGCTCCTTACAAGTGGGTAAGTTGCAGTATTAAGTTCAAAAATTGTTTCTATGACGTGCTCTAAGTGGGATGGAGTTTTTCCACAACTGTTTCATTGCATTTCAAAGTCTGAGAGCGCTCAATATACACAGAAGACTTCAAGGTATCTTTTCCAAAACAAACTCAGGCAGCGTAATTTTGTTCTGTGTATAATAAAGTCAGGTTGGGCGGGCAAAGAAAAATAATTTACTGCACTTAATGTCTTCAGTACTAACGTATGAGAAAGGAGCTAAAGTCAATACTGTTCCTGATGCAGCCTGGCATACCACTAGTCTCCTTTGCGGCAACCGAACACTGAAGACTCACATTCAACTTGATGTCCACCAGGATCCCCAGCTCCTATCCTGCAAAGCTGTGCAACTCAGCATTTCCCCTCACTGAACTTTGGGAGGTTCCTATCCATCCATTTCTCCAGCCTGACCAGGTCCCCCTGGATGGCAGCACCATTTCCTGGCCTACCAGTCATGCCTCAGACTTTTGTGTCATCTGCAAACTTACACAGAGTGCACCAGATCATAAATGAAGTGGTTAAATGGGACCAAATCCATACTGACCCCTGTAGTACACCACAAGTTACTCTCCTCCAGCAAGACTTTGCACCACTGACGACTACTTTCTGGATCCAGACAGTTAGACTCTCTCTTATCCACCCCCCAACTCTGCTCATCCATTCATCAACAGCTTTTCTGTAAGGATCTCATGAAAGGCTGTATCAAAATCCTCAGTGAATGTCCAGGCAGAAACTATCTACTGTTCTCTCCTCATCTACCAGGCCAGCCACTTCACCACAGAAGCTCACCAAATTGATCAAGCCTTCCCCATGGTGAATCCATGCTGACTACTCCAGATGACTCCCTTGCCCTTCACATGCCTAGAAATGCTTTCTAGGAGTAGCCATTCTATCACCTTCCCAGGGATCAAGGTGAGGCTGACTGGCCTGTAGTCCCTGGGTCCTCCTTCTTGCCCTTCTTGAAACAGGAGTGGCATTTGCTTTCCTCCAATCTTCTAGCACTTCTCTCAATCACCACCTCAATTAAGGATTATAAAGAGTGGCCTCACAGTAATGCCCTGCCAGCTCCCTGAGCACTCACCCACGGGCGCATTCCATCTGGGCCCACAGACCTAAGTATGTCCAGTTAGCTTAAGTATTGCCTGACCTGACCTACAACCACGGATGCTTCTTCCTGGTTCTAGATTTTCTCCTCGGTCACTGGGACATGGGATTCCAGAAGACCAGTGTTGCTAATGAAGACTGAGGCAAAGAAGATGTTAAGTACTTGGCCTTCTACATAGTCTATGTAATCAGGCCCCATACCTCCTTCAGCAGTAGGCACATATCCCTCTTTTGTCAGCAAGGTACTTACAGAAGCCTTTCTTGCTGGTCTTGACATCCCTGCCCAAATTCAACTCCATCTGGGCTTTATCTTTCCTAACCTAATCTCTGCATGCTTGGACAACAACACTGGATTCCTCCTGAGTCTCATTCCCTTGTTTCCACCCTCTGTATGCTTTTGTCTGATGTTCTGCCTGTTGGAATGGGCTGCTTGTGAGCTAGAAGATGATCCTGGATGTTAAGGAGTTTTCCAAATGATCAGTAAACATGTGCTCCTACATCTGAGATAAATATGAAAACCAGAAGTATTTCCAAGAGGAAACAGCCACTGTGATACATCAGTTGTCATCCTAAATATGAATACTGATTGAAAATACAAAGTTAAAAACCAGAGCTATTTCACAAAGGGCCTGAAATTCATCCTACAAGCTTCTTACAGCCCGAGACTCCAGCTTTCTTTCAGTGTACCCTACCAAGAATAGTGCTGGCCTGATAACCTTCAGGTTTTTCCTCCTGAGTTTATCCAACTATTTTTAAAAGCCCTCTGAAATATTTCTATTTCACCTTATACTATAGAAATACATTTCACCTTATACTAGAAATACACTTATTAATTTAAAAAAAATTAAAGCAAATAAACTGCCAGCATTAAGCTGCAACTTGCACTTTACCAGCAAGCAAACATTGTTCACTACTGAAAAAAACAAAGGTAAGATGTCTACAAGTGGAAAACCAGTGTACAGCAGTAACTCAAACTACTCTAATACATAACCTCACTGGTCTTAAAATACAGATGAGATCTGAAGCACTGAATTGCTTCAAATTTAATAATACTTTCCAGAAAAAAAAAAAAAAAAATAGGTGACACTTGGCACAAATCAAAAAAGAACAAGTGGAATGTTATTTCTATCAACTGGTCTTAAGCCATTCCTATTCAAATCTTTGCAAAAAATAAACTAAACAGAATCCATAACATCCACCGCCAATGAATATCGCCCACCTTTCTCTTGAAATATCAAAACCATGATTATTGAAATATCCCACAAAGAAAAACTCCAGCTGCCACAGATGACCTACACTGAAAATAGTCATGGTCTACCAAGCACAATAGCTTATACTTCATGACCTGACACTTCAACATTGAAAGTCTGAATGATCAGGAATAATCAGTAGGTGAAGTTGCAAGATTAATAGCCACAAACAGTCATTGCTCTCATATATATCCATATATATATATATATGGATCCATATATTAGAGCAATAATACAGAATCTCTCTTCTTATTCCACCCCAGCACTTGAGAAATAGCTCTTAATTTCATCATCAATTTGCACAAAGATGTCATAATGCAAAAAAAAAAAATCTTAACAGGAAATCTAATAGGCCTCAACAAGCACAGCTCCAGAAGGCTTGCTCCAGGCTAGCACTGTTTATCATGGGAAACATCAGATTTCTACCCGCACTGCTCACAAGGACACACTGTCAGCATCCACACTGACAGTCTATTCACCAAACATCTCTCCTACAAAAAGCTGAGACAACACCCATTTTTAGTTCTAAAAGGGTTTGTTTTTCTCAGTCAAAGGGGCAAGGAGAGCCCATATGCAGCTATACGGCTTAAGAGCAGTGCTCGTACAGAAGCTGACCTGCATGCTTTTACTGAGGGGTGGCGTAAGAGAAATGAGAACTGAAACCTTTCGACTCTCGTCCAACGCAGAAAAGAGAAGAATACAGTACAGCAGCATTTCAAGCCAGACAAAACAGACTTTTTTTTTTCTTTTTATTTTCTCTCTGGATCAGAATTTCATATTTACTCCAGCTTGCTCCTGGCATGTTAGTGGCCAAGAACCACAGGAAAAACAGAAAAAGCATCTGTCTCAAGGGTAAAGTGCAGCCACAGATGATTTCCATGAATTCTGATAAATAGAACGTTATCTACTTTATATACTGGGTAAAACACAGACTGACAGGAGACTGTCCTGAGGTTAAATATGAACAAGGGTTTCTTTAGCTTCAACAAGCACTATTAATAACATGGTAGAACATGCAATAACTTCATCCAAACATATTAATGCTTATTTTAAGCCCCAAAATCTAGCACTCACATGGTTATTTTTTACATCTTTCCTACTGAAAGAGCACCATTAATAAAGGCATATCATGTTATCAGCGATAAAGGAAAGTTCATCTTAATCCTACGTTATTGTGAATTCTCTCCTTGGAATTCAGCTCTCTGGTCATCCTGTTATCTTACCAAATATACACTAAGCATACTAAAATTGGTAGCTCAAATTCTTAAGTCTTTATCCTAGTAGAATTACAACAGCAAATCATTATTCATCCCAAAGCACCCTCTCTGTTGAAATAACAGCAGTAGAAATATTTTATTACTAATCACCATGAGTATTTTAGATAGCAAATGATGCCCGAAGTCCTCAAATAACCAGAAATACATACATGCACTCTTTCATTACATACTGAGTAAGGGGTTAACATGGTGTAAGGGCTATGATACAAACTTCCTGCTGGTGCAACTGTTCTCTTTACTTGGAGGAGGCAGGATAACTAATTAATTTGGTAATTACAGGCTCTTAGACTTCAAAGAATATTAGCAGATTTGAACAACAGGACTAGTTAAATAAATAACTTCCTCCTTTCTTTTTGTTGTAAACTTTTTTTTTTATATTTTAACCTCCTACAGTTTATAACAGGTTTCAGCAATGCTGAAAAGCCCAGATCTGCTATTTAGAATATCCAAGAATACAGCAGATCAGCTACAAAACTTCCAAATGGATGCACCTGTCTGATCTGAATTGCAACATTCCAGATATTCTCCAAGCTATAAAGCAGTCATCAGAATGTGCCTAATTATCTCAGCTGACAGCTGCAATAGCATGCAGCATTCTGTGCAAAGACTCATTACTGAAGACCCAACCCAAAGCTGTGTGCTTTTCCCAGTGTGTGTCCAAAAGAACCGGACATCAGAGGTTAAACACTGAACAGAACACCAGAACCCTTCTGACTTTCACCAGTTTCCTTGCGAGCAGCTCCCAACAGCCTAAGAAGGTGCATGGGAACTGTTAGCTCAGGGCTTGAGCTGGCGATGGAGCACCTGGTGAAGGGGTGTGCCTGGCCCAAGGAACACAGGCACACTGTTTGCACCTGTGCTCTCCATGTGTCCAGAAGGAGTGGACCCAGGGCAGAGCCATGCTGGGCTCATGTAAGGGCGGCCACTGAAGTGAGAGCAGCTCTTGGGCCAGGACTGCTTCTTGAGGAGTACTGTGTGGCCAGAGAGCCTCTTCACCAGTGGGGTGAGTACAACTCTTCTTTCTGTATGTGACTATTGCCCTACCTGCAAATGTTTTGCCTGGTATTGCCAACAGAATCTATCAGAAGCATCTTCACTCCTTCGTGAGCAGAATACAAGGTAACTTTAAAAATAAATGAATTTCATGCTAATGACGTCCAACTCCTGCAACTGACACACCATCTAAACAGAGCCCCCATCTAAACAGGTTTACAGATCAGACATCAGTATCTTCTAGGGACAGACGTAGCTAACACTGCGGCACCTCCAGAAGCACAGCTCTCCAGCTCTCAGATCTCTGGAAGCTGAGTATGGCACAACCCAAAGTTATTCTGGCAAACAAACATCTGCTTTACTGCCTGCTTGGTCACCACTCCCTCTCTGCCAGGATCACGAGCTCCATTCCCTCACTGCCTTCCCTTCTCAGAAGTAAGCTGAGCTAATGCAACTGCTCTCTCCAGGAGGCAGCTTACTTCTCCAGAAGCAGTAGAAGTTGTAATGCAAGCCTTAACACCCCTCATTTCCTAACAGGGAAGTGACCAAATGTCTCATACACATCCAAAATAAAAACCCAAACCATTTTTATTTTCACTGGGTTAACAAGGCTTAGTGGCCATTTTCAATTAGGTCCTACGAATTCTAATAATCATGTTTACTTCGCATATGCAGCAGCTACTCCTACGTGTATAATTTTTTATTTTCCAAACATCTTTTCTTAAAAAGAAGAAAAAACACCGAACACAACTCAATGCTGCATACAGAATCACAGATCCATTTGAGTTGGAAGGGACCTTTAATGGCCAGCACTCCAACTTGCACGTCACTTCTTTCAGAAAGCTAGTTCAGACTGCCACATTCAGATCTGAAATTTAGATTGTTTCTAATGATCTAAACACACTCATAGCCACTTGATGCCAATTCATTTTTGTACCAACTTACCCTTTAGGATACATAGTCATTCCCCCAGTGCCTACTTATTCTGTTATAGATAGTAATCAGATCCCCTTACAGTCTTCATTTGCTAAGACAAACAAGTCATGCTATTTTACTTTGCTAACACTAATAACTTTTCCCTTCTACCATCCCCAGTTAGGTTTATTCCCTCTGAACAGGCATTGCCAGGAATGTATTTAAAAAAAAAAACAAACAAACCTTAGGATGTAACCACAGCCTCATTTCTGCTCATTTTGGTGACTTGCCACGCTCGTAATAAGCCTATGACTAAGTATTAGTATCTAGTCTTATTCCTACATCACTTGCAACTAAAATGAGAAAGCATCAAAGCATCAGCTCTATTACTGCATACACTGAAGACACCATTTTATCATTCATCCTGTGTCCTAACCTCTCAACACCAGCGAGCTGCTCAAGCACAATCCCATTCACACCAAGGTCACAGGGGAATATACTGAAGATACTAAGCCAAGTTCAAACACGAAATGATCCATCCTTTGGAAGCTTAATAAAGATATTTCTAAGAGTCCAACAGTTGCCCTGTGGTTTATTTTATAGCTTGTTCCTTCTCCATCTTAATGCTTGCCCACCAAGCTTCTTCGCCCGCAGGTACTGGTTTTGCAGATACCTCTGTATGAAGTCAATGAACAGCTATAATTCCAACCGTCAGGTCAGTTTTCATCTGGGGAGGGGGCACACAGAAAAGACCAAAGGAGAGGCAGAGAGCAGGCAGGGGGTCATATACCACCCCAGCTCTCAAGCTCACCACCAGGACACTCATGCTGCATTCTGCTCCATGTTCCATTTGCCCTCAAGTCTTTAATTATTCTTTCCTCCAAGGCTCTGCATGCCATTTAGGTAAGATCTACGCAAGCACTGAAGTGTCAAATTAAACATTACTCCAAGTGAAACCACATTTTGAGAAACATAGGAGTGACTGAAGGGACTGTCGCTTAAAAATTCAGGCAGGCTACTGTTTCTCCTTTGCTTCCTTCTCTGTATTATTAAAAAGTAAGTACCTGAAGTCCTACAGCAGGTTCATCTTTAGCAAAGCATCTCAGCTATCAAGACTTTTTTCTTATGAAAAAAAAAAAAAAAAAAAAAAATCAAAAATATTTAATTTACACAACCACAAGTTTCTAAATACCTTAAAACCATAACATAAAAACATGACATCTGCATTGCCCAATAATTTCCAAAGCAATTAAATACATGTACACTATTCAACAACACACTGGAGGGCAAGAGGCCAGGATCACTACGCATCAGATAAAATCTTACCACCCAAAGGAAAATACAGTGACTGGAGTTCTAACTTGTGCTTCTGCATTTTTATTTTCAACAATACTTCACCATAAATTACCTTATTAGTCATTTTACTGGTTTGGGTTTTTTTAAGCAATTAGCTTATATAGACCTATTTTGCTCATCTGACAATGAAAACCTTACCATTTAACAACATTACAGTGGGAAATATAACACTTATCTAATTATTCAGTCACTTTTTTCCATCCTACATATAGCAAGTTCTCTCTAGCAGGCTTTTGCAACTCAAATTAATGGCTTGTTAAGCTAAGTATGTAACAAAGACCTGTGTGACAGACTTCTTTCAGAAACAAATTTGATCAGAAAGTAGAACATGCTCACAAACCACAGCCAAGACAAAGCAGAAGCAATTCACAGCATCACAGCAGAGAGCTGGTGCACTATGTATTCAGCTCCACTAACTAATGCATTTCCTGCTCAAGGTAACATTCTATTCTTCATCTAGGCCTTAAGCAACCATACAACATTCAGATACCGTACAATGTTTTCATAATACTGACATACTGTAGTGATTTAGAACACTTACTTGAGTTATCAGCAAGCAGAACGAGTGGACACTTCATACAACAATGTAATGGTGAAAGTTTTATACTGATGGCTGCACTACTGGTCAAGCCTGTACAGTGGCTCTTACTTTACTGAAGATGCAACAGTGAGTCCTGTGAACTGAAGGGAATGGCAAAACATCCTGATGTGTACTGCAGCGTTCCTCTTTCACTGTAGGAAATAATTCCACTACTGAATTTTATCCAACACCTACAGTACATGTGGCCTCACCAGGATCAACACAAACCCTGCTCATCAGGCAGTGTGAAAGGCAGTCTTACTTAAACTACTTACTTAAACTTACTTAAACATGAACCACCTCTTAAGCAACAACTGGTAAAATACAGAACAAAAAAAAAGCTCTTCTTCACTCTTCCTCAACACATTCCCACTAATCACACTGTGCCTTCAGTTTCATTTATACTCAACTTGAAAAAAAAATACTAACAGATATTGCATTTGAGTCAGGAAACAATGGAGAGAAACACAAGATGATTAAACAATGCCAGGAAATCTTGGATTTGAAAGAAAAGTCAGAGACTACTTGCTGAATATTCATTCTATCTCACTGTTTAGTTCCAAAAATGTTCTGGAATGAAGACACCAGAAACTGACATTCCAACCTTTTATTTTATTTTATTTTATTTTATTTCCTTTTTAAAATAAACCTGTGTTAGAAAGCTGGGATGCCACGAATGCACTGGTCCTTTGAATAGAGCGAAAATAGGCTTAAAATGTGATCTGACCCAGACACACACAAATAAGGCAGCAAGATCGCAGTTAAGGAGTTCAAATCCTGCACTCCAAAGACACTCTGGGCCAATTCTGACAGCAGATCTTTGAGGGCAGGGGACAGATTTAACATAGAGCTATTTTTACCTTTCAGTTCCACCTTCACGATTTGCAGCAACACACGCCCTGTGGCTTTTGCTGTTACCAACAGCAGGGTAACGACTACAAAATAATCAACAGCATTAGCTTTGCGTTATTTATAGGGAAACCTGCATTTCAGATGAAGCTGTGATATTCAAGCGAAGTGCTGCTCACCTTACCTGGAAAGAGTTGTTTGACTATAAGCCAGCTGATAGGCAATTTTAATACGCTAACAATCCCAAACAAATATGAATCAGATTAATAATGGGAAATTAAGCATCATGTTCCACAGATCTCTTCCAGTAACTCAAACCACAGAAGTGAGTATTTTACTGCACAGTGACATTCACAAAAGTTGATTTTAGTCTGCTTATTTGCCAATTTATTTCTGGCCTCAATAAAAGAAGAAGAAATGGAAACGTGTGTCTCTCTTTTGAGACATTTACAAAGGTGGCATAGCTGCATTTTGCACGCCTGTAAGCAACAACTTCCATAAAGGATGTCTATGTAGACTATTCATACATCCTTATAGCATCTGACATAACTGCTCGTCAGACATCTCTGAAGCACATGAAATACAAATTCCGAATACTGCCTACTGATCTTCCAGGGCTCATCAAATCAGCAAGCCTTGATTTTCAATTATATGTTGCAAAAGCAGGTCTTATGACTGACGTAAAGATCTGGAGAATGCTTTTTAAGAAGGACCATCTTCCAAGAACAACCTAAATGCAAGTTGCTTGTAATTATATCATCTCCTTTTCACATAAGGAAGACCAGCTGAGTTTCCACCACAAAACTAGAAAGCTTTGACTTGAAAACTTCACGTGCTGCCACTTCACTACACAACTGTTAAGCAGCTAAAAAAGACCCCCTAAAAAAAAAAAAAAAAAAAAAAAAAAAAAAGTATTTACTCACAAGAAACAAACTCCAAATTATCATAGTCTTCCTTAAACTAGAGCTACAATGACTGCATGCATGAGTCGTGTGCAAGGACTCTAAGAGACAGAAGATGAGAAACACCAATTACCTAATTTGAAAGGTGGCACCTGGTCCAATTTTTCCTGATCAAACCCAAACTTCAGATCTGAAGAGCTAAACTAAATGCAATGCAGGTGGTAGTGTGGCTGAAGACCTGGATACAAGGGCTACAAGGCAAATTCTCAGTGCTCTCTACTGAGTCGCTGAAAACAAAATCATACATAATCTACTGCCTCTTAGTTTCACTCCTTTTAAGAATAATTTTTCCCCTGATACAATTTGCACAACACTCTGAAATACATTTATTTGTCTTGTGATTCCCCTTAGGTATCCCCGATGGCCCCACAACCCAAAGAAATGCAGCTATTGCAGCAGCAGAGGGAATCACCCAACACCAACATGCTATCAGTGGCTTGCTAGGAATGCCAGGTACTTCAAGAACAGGACTCTGATCTTTCTGACACCAAAGCAAACACGGTGTGCTAACCACTATGGGGCAAGTTTATAGACTTCTGAAAGGTGTGGAATAAAATCCAGCATGCGGTTTTGCTGTCTGAGTAGCAACCAACAACAGCTTCATCACATGATGAATTTTAAGTGTTGTCAAGCGTTCCTCACGTAAGTGCTACCTACTCTTTAATTTAAGTCCTTGTTTGGCAAAAGGGCATATTAACACATTTCACTGCTACCCTAAAGGTCAGCAAATTCACTGCAAGTCACTCTAGGAGGCAAGAAAGCCTACTGAGCTATTTGTTCTGATGGCTGGACATAAACTGGATTTCTGTCACACACACACACATCAACAATATTAGGACAATAATAGCAACAAAAAGAATTACTTTAAAAAGAACAACAACAACAAAAAATCATATGATTTTCCTACATCTAAGTTACACTTAGAAATTCTGAGTCATGCACTCTCTTAGGTATCAACTGTTTTTCAAAAGATAATACTCAGTATTCTCTTTAACCCGTACTGTACTCTTCCGTGCAACACTTCAGAAATGAATGACTGTCTGTGACCCACAAACCTTTCTGAAGACCTCAGAACAATAAGCAGTTGGAAAATATTTGCTGTGAAAGCACCGGGTGCTCTTTAAATAGGTAGCTCTTGCTGTAACATAATAATACAGTAATAGAGTGTTCGCTACGGTGTCCCACTGCAGTTCCATTATGCTTCAGACTTTGGGTTCACACAGTCTGCTCAACAGACATTTTCCTACTACGTGCATGAGCCTGAAACCAAACTTCATGCCTTATAAACACATTTTGTAAACACACATGACAACACTGATTACTGTCTGACAACTGCTTCATCCTAACAATTTCTACATCTAGTACTTATTCTGTTCCTTGTCACAAACCACACAAACACAGCTTGCTTCCAGCTTGAAGACAGTGCAAGATGCAAGAGCTTCAATGCATCTTCCTGCAACCTGCTCTTGCAAGAGTGCAGTGCACTGAAACCTGGATGCAGACATTCTAACACAATACAGAAGTGGGGAAAAAAAAAAGTTCCTCCTGTGGTTTTAGCTGTACCTTCGGATGTGCAATTTAAAAACTGCTGCTATCAGGAAGTTAAGATGTGTGATACAACAGAATCGGTGTTTTCTTGATTGATGTGATGGATCACCAAAACAGGTAAAGCCTCAGAAAAGCCCCTTTGACAAAGCCAACTCAGTCTTATTGCCAGGAGCCTGGCCAGCCAAATGTGTCTGGGAGAAATACAGTGTTTGTCTCGGATATGGACATCAACCTGCTCTAGTTGTTCAGATGGACAGGACAGGATGCTCGATCCCCGTTAAACAATGAAAAATGAGCCTACAACAAAATACCAACACAGGATTATGCAAGCACGTGTGCTGACACCAGCCACAAAAGATAAGATGAAAAGCTGAGCATACGAGCTAGATCTCCTTATTCTGGCACATTTGTTTTGCTGCTGTTGCATTCGGTTCTTTTTAATGCATACACCTTTCGAGGATCACTCTGCAGGAGCCTCCCTTTCCACAGCTATCCCATTCGTGATTGGCGAGGAGGGAATAACACCCCATACACCAACAGCGCCGACCTCCTGACAGGAGCGCAGACGAAGCACCGAAACAACTCAACCGCGACGTGCCCGAAGCCACCTCAGCCCGGGGACGCCCGCCCGCCCGCCCCTACCTGCAGAGGACAGCGCCGGCGGAGCTGACAGGAGAGCCGCCGCCCGGCACCCCGCCGCGGGGACGCGCGCATGGCAGGGG